>NC_056751.1:67564759-67827259 GCF_019279795.1 Protopterus annectens
AACCTGTTACCTCTTCTTCCTCAGTTAGTTTTTCTAGTAACCCTAGTCTTAAAAAAATGCTTATTATCACTTCCCTATTCATCCAGAATTCAGGTGTTTCTTAAGGTTTTGTCTGTCTGAATAACATTATAATTTTTTGCCTTACCCTTTGGAATAGGAATATACACTATACCAAGAGTGTTCACAAAGTGCCTAGCTCCAGTTGCATCTCATTCTAGGCTATAAGGTATGCATACTTTTGCATATTTAGACAACTTACTTTTATTTGTAGAGCCTTTTTCAAAGTGTCAGGAATCTCTCACTTGAGTAAGAGATCATTAATACAAGCTGAAATTCCAAGAAAATGTACAAAATTCTGTTTTGACTCCAAGAGGTTCTTGGGGTGTTGGCTAGATGCCTCAGTTCAAAGAGTTTTTCTTCTGCAGGGAAAAAAAAAACAGATCTATATATAGATCTGTTTTAAGGTTTTTCACTCAAACTTCAGTCACTGCATTGGATACCTCAGGATTTTGGGTCTCATGGCATCCATAATCCTCATGATACCCCTGGCAAGATTCCACATGATAAAGATACAATGTGTTTCTAATCTCTTTGTCCTTCCTTTGTCCTTTCAAATCCCAGTGCTGGGGTTTGTCAAAAAGGAATTCACTTGATGGAGCCAACAAATATCCTTAAATCCAGGTCTCCCGTCCTCCTCCCTGTCCAAAGCAGATAGTCAGCACAAGTGCTTCAGACACTGCTTGGTGAGTAGCTTCAGGAGGGATAAAAGTGCAAGATGTGTGGACATCAAGGACAGATGCAAGCATATAAATATAAAATAGATGCTTGCCCTGATAAATGCACTCAGCTCTCTGAATCATATATGGACCCCAGGACCTCTTCATGTTGTTGCAAACAAGACCATAGTCATGGTGTGTCAACAAGTGAGGAGGAACCAGGTTGTACCGCCTCTGCAGTCTAACCGTGTTAGCATAAGCAGCACAACTCTACAGCAACCTACATTCTATCAGAGCAAATCTGTGAGCAGGACAAGGGCAGGCCCTCATGAACGGAAGCTAGATCATGGGAGCTTCTAAGATTTGACCCATTTCTGGGGAGTTCCTTAAGTAGACCTATTTGCCTCCTCTCTGAACAAGCAGCTAGCAAGATTCTGGTATAGTACTCCATACAAGTAGACCCTGAAGACAGATGCCTTTTCCTTTTCTTAGACAGGAATGCTCCTTCTGCTTTTCACTCTTTTCTCTGATATCTGAGGTACTTCTGAAGATTCAGAAGCAACCCCCCCCCCCCCCAAGAACAATGTGGTCCTTCCCTTCTGGCTCAGGCAACAGTGGATGTTCTGTAGTCCTATCTTGCCTTCATTCTTACACTTGGGATTGGAGCCAAACCTCGGACCCGACTTGGCCATTCTGTAGCTCAAAAACTTCTGGTTGGCTCGGGGTTATGAGGTATCCCATAATGCATTGCTAACTTAACCCAGATCTTGTTTGCTGCTCATTGAGCTCAGACATGCTTCTTCTTGGCTGTGGCTAAGTGAAAACTTTTCAGTACGTTTTTTTCTAGTTATTTGCTGAATAAAATAATTATATTCTCTTGTTTAGTGTTTTATCACAGTCCATGTCTGTCTTAGACATTTTGCTGCATTGTTTACTGTTTGTACTGTTTGTGCATTGATTGGCTGTCCTTCCATTGGCCTTCTTGTATCCCTGCATCGCTTTCGCTGCTGTGCTAATTGTTATTTGCTCTTGTTCTTGTTTTTCTCTTTTACCTAGGGCTAGGCCCGTTTAAGTTAGAGGACCTAGTACTCGGTTCTGTTGTTTGTGTTTTCTCCCAGGGCTAGGCCCATTTAAGTTAGAGGACCTAGTCCTAGGGTTATTTCTATCTTCATCTCTTACGGCTAGGCCCGTTTAAGTTAGGGGAACTAGTCCTCTGTCTGCCTGTTTGTCTTTGCTGTTGCCTGGACTAACCGTTTGGAGGTAGTTCTTGTTCATTATTATCTTTAGTTGTTTATTGCACTAATGTCTAAGAATACCAAGTATCACAAGCCTTCGGGCTTCAAAAAATATACAAAATGTACCCAGAAAATGTCTTTAATGGATGGTCACAATCTGTGTGTGTACTGCTTGGGTGCTATTCACCTCCAAGAGTCTTGCTTGTTTTGTCATGCCTTTAGTCCCCATGTTCTTCAAGAGAGAAAGAACAAACGTATCTTGAAAGGACTATTAAAGCATTCTTTTGAGGATGAGTTGGCTTCTTCATCCTCCAGCTTTAAGTCTCCATCCTCCAAGAAAGTCAAAGCCAAATCTACAAAAAGGCGGTCTCCCACTCATTCTGTCTCTTCGGAGCCACCAGACAAAATTGCCAAACTGACTATATCCTCGCTGGCTCCACTGGCCTCGGTGACGACAGAGGTTTCTATTGTGGATCCATCAGTTTCGGCTCCAGGAGTTTCAGAGCCAGTAACTGAGCCTGTATCTTGGAGCCGGTCAGCTGAACTCCGACTGGTCTCCCCGACTTTTAGGTTGCCTATCTTTCAGCGATCTAGGTCCCCCACTCTATCCTCCAGGTCCTCTAGGAGCCTTTCTGATGAGGACGTTGAGAGAGTGGTGCGCAGACTGCTTCAGACTTTGGTGTTGGCAAATTTACTTTCGACTCCATTCCAGTCTGCTTCGGAGCCTAATGTGCCCATACACCCTGTCGATGTTCCTCCTCTGAGCCACTCTGGCGCTTTGGAGTCAGAGATGTCAGTTCCTCGGGATGTGGAAACGTCGCTTCCAGCTACCTCAGTTGGTCTCTTAGTTCCGATATCTGCTCTGACCCCTTTGATGCCGCCTGTGGGGTCTAGGGTCCTCAGTTCTCCAGTCGGGCCCGAGGGGGACACTTGGAACCGGACTTCTTCGGTTCCGAGCCTACCTCTCGGTGCTTCGGCTCGGGTGAGTTTGGACCACACATCTGCCTTGGAGCCCATCTCCTTGGTGCCAAGGACTGCCTCTGCATCTTCAGAGCGGGGGGTATCCTCGGAGCTGGGAGGCTTGGCCTTCGAGGTGATGAGGAGTGTGCTGTCCAAGTCTTCCGTTTCAACCAGATGTACTAACAGTCTTCCCCCTAAAGCACCGACTTCAGTCTCAGCTCCCTCACTCTCCCAACACAGCAGAGACTCGCAGCCTCAGGATACCTTCATGAGTGGTCCCCTGTCTTCCGAGGTCTCCCCAGAATACCCTTCTGAGGAGCCACCTTGGAAGAAAACTTGTAAGAGGAAACATGTTGACACCCCTGATGAGTCCATTACATCAGATAAACTAAAGAAAAGATCTGAGGAAGCATTTGTTTTATGCAAAAGCGCCTGTCCTATATGTTTTTGAAGTACTGTTTTTATTAAAGTGGAGTAAATATAGCCGTAGTTATCTAGTTGTTTTTTTATGACGATCCATTACATCAGACACTGAACTCGAGGAGTCATAAGGGTCCCCAAGTTGTCCTCTGATGATCTCATTCACAGACATCCTTGTCCTTGAGATCCTGAAACAGAGAGGTGGCTGGCCCACCACATCCCCTTCTGATGAGGAATCGGTGTACCTTAAGGCTTTCGGGTCTCAACCCTCTGCCTCTTGGGTGTCTCCACCTTTTGACGAGCTACTGGATCTAGTGAGTCAAAAGGTATGGGAATCTTCTGATTCTGTGGAACCGGTTCCTAGAAGACCTAATAAATTTTTGTCAACACCCCAAGACAACAACTTTCTTACTAAGGGTGTTCCAGTAGATGCCATGGTGGTGGCAGTAGCCACCAAAAAGGAACTTGCTGAAACTTCCTCCACTGTCCATCTACCAAACAAGGAGTCTCAAACGATGGATAGGTATGGGAAGCATGTCTTTTCTTCAGCAGCTTTTATACTTAGATTGCTGAACTACCTGTCTCATTTCAGAAGGCTCCAGATTTCCTAAAAGAACTGGGAGAGACTCTGCAAGGTAATATCTGAAGCAGTATCTGAGAAGGTTAAAGCACAGATGTCTACCTTAAATTCTGTTGTAAACTCTATGAAGCAGATATCTTACACAGCTGATGGAGCGAGTAGGGCTGTGGGTTCAGGAGTTTCTCTTAGAAGACACTCCTAACTGCACTTGTGTAACTTTGCAGAGGCCTTTAAGTCTACATTTACCAATGCTCCCTTTGATGGATCCTCATTGTTTGGAACCAAGGTAAAAGACACACTCACCAGGTGCAAAGAGGAAGGAAAAACCCTGTCTGCTGTGGGAGTCCATTTTTCCGTTTCTTCTAAACCCTATCCTAAAGGACAGAAGGGTGGCAAAATGTGGTTCAAGAAGTCGCAGAGGTTTTTTCAGGGCACACAAGGTGATCCTTTCTCCAGAGGCAGAGGAGGAGGAAATAACAGTAGACGCCACCCTAGAGGCAGGGGAGGCCCACAAACCAGGGAGACCACGATTCCTTTCATGGTCGTCCCTATCAGCGCTCCTGAAAGGAGGCCCGACTGCGCATCTCTGGAGCCAGTCAGGGGTCTTATATCCTTATACCCCTCATCTCTGGAGCCAGTCGGGGGTCTTATATCCTCATACCCAGAAGCCTGGCATGATATCACTCAATACAAGTGGGTATTAAGGATAATTACCAGAGGTTACAATATTCCCTTCTTTTCTCCACCTCCTCAGATCAGATGAATCCCAGATGTTCCACCCAATCACAGGGATTCAGCAACTCTAGAAATCCAAAAGTTGCTCATAAAGAGAGTCATCCAACCCATCCCTGCAGACCAAGTAGGATTAGGGACTTACTCCAGATTTTTTTTGGTGCCAAAAAGAACAGGGGACTTGAGACCCATGTTGGATCTCAGCAAATTGATCGAATCTGTACAGAAGTCCAAATTCCGAATGGTCACCTTACAGCAAATTGAACGAATCTGTACAGAAGTCCAAATTCCGAATGGTCACCTTACAGTCGATACTCCCATTGTTAGGGAAAGACATTTGGATGTGCTCCATAGACCTCTAAGATGCGTACTACCATATCAAAATGGACAGAGCATTACGTAGTCACTTATGCTTCTGGCTGGGGGCCAGTCATTACCAGTTTTGTGCCCTGCCCTTTGGTCTCACCACAGCCCCCAGGGTGTTCACCAAATGCATGGCAGTGGTAACGGCTCACTTGAGACATTGGGGATTCTGAGTGTTTCCGTACCTGGACGACTGACTCCTGATTGCCACCACCAGGTATCTACTGTTACAGGCCAGGGACGCTACCATTTCAACTTGCTTGCAGTTAGGGATTACAATAAACTGGCAAAAATCTGCATTATTGCCCTCTCAGCATGTGAATTTTATTGGCGTCGAAATAAATACCATCTCAATGAGGGCTTACCTTCCCGTAGAGAGAATTCAGAACCTCACAGAACAAATTTTGAGCTTACTTTCTCTAAGGAAAGTGAAAGCAAAGATGATGCGCAAGTTGTTAGGGACGATGGCCTCTACAATAACATTAGTCCCATTAGCCATACTGCACATGAGGGTTCTGCAGTGGTTACTTTTTGCCCAATGGTCACTGCAGCATCTACCTCTTTCTCACCCCATCCTGATAACTGAATTGTGCAAACAGGATCTTTGCTGGTGGACCCAGTCCAGCCATCTAAACACAGGCAGACCATTTGTTCCATCCCCCCGTTGCCACCTTGACCACGGATGCCTCCCAGATAGGGTGGGGAGGCATTATTAAGGGAGAATAGTCCAAGGCATGTGGCAGAAACATGAGGCTCATTTGCATATCAACGTCTTGGAGATGAAAGCAGTACTTCTGGCATTGTAAGCACTTCACAGCTTTCTCCCTCTAGGGACGATTGCGATCTACTCGGACAATATGTCGGTGGTGTGGTACATAAACAAACAAGGAGGGGCCAAATCGTATCCCCTTTGCAGAGAAGCACTTGGAGTGTGGGAGTGGGCAGTGTCTTCCCAAAACATTCTGGTCGCAACGCACATTCCGGGGAAATCCAACGTGATAGCTGACAGGGTCAGCAGGGCTATTCTGATGCCTCACGAGTGGTCTCTGAACACATACATTACAGAACAGATTTTTTGCAAATGGGGTCAGCCTTGCTGTGATCTATTTGCCACCCCCTAAATGCCAAATGCAGCAGCTACTTCACCCTAATTACCCCAGAAGGGGAGACACCCAGAGATGCACTCAATCACGATTGGCCCTCGGGACTTCTCTATGCATTCCCACCATTCCCCCTGATATCGAAGGTAATTCAGAAAGCAATATCCTTGGGAAGCAAACTGATCCTAATTGCTCCTTACTGGCCTTGACAGATTTGGTTCCCCTTCCTCAGACCTCATCTAATGGATGAACCGTGGACTCTGGACTCAGTGCCAGATTTGCTGATGCACATGTCAGGAGTGTTCCATCCCTCTCTCCACACCCTCAGTTTGACAGCTTGGCTGCTCCAATTCCATCCCTAGTCAGGCTTCATGACTTTTCTCCTGAGGTTATACATATTCTGACATCTTTTCACAAACCTTCTACCAGAAAGATTTATACCAGTAAATGTAAAAGATTCTTCTTTTGGGCCCGTGAGAGAAACCTCGATTCTTACACAGCTGCCATTTCTGGCATTTTAGAGTTTCTTACTCAGTTGTTCCATCAAGGCTCAGCAGCTGCCACTATTAAAGTTCAACTGGCAGCTATTTCTACCTTTCATTTGGCTAATGACCCTAACCTTATGGAGCATAGACTGTGTAGGGCTTTCCTTAAAGGGGCCACCTTATTAAGACCTCCAGTGATGGATCCAGTGGCACCCTGGAATTTGAATTTTGTACTCCATAGACTTATTTCAAGCCCTTTTGAACCTACAGCAACTTGTGACCTTAAGTTCTTATCATGGAAAACTATATTTTTAGTGGCTATTACATCTGCAAGGAGGGTCTCTGAACTGCAAGCCCTTTCCATTAAGCCCCCTTATTTGGTGTTTCACAGAGATAGGGTCTCCTTACTGACAAACCCATCCTTTGTTCCTAAGGTTTCTTCTCAGGCCAATATTAATCAGTCCATTGAATTACCTGTTTTCTTCCCTAATTTTTCTAACAAGGCAGAGTACAGATTTCACCAACTGGATGTGCATAGACAATTGCATTTTTATCTTGACAGAACTAAAAAATTCAGAAGGTCGGATCAATTGTTTGTTTCCTTTTCAGATACAAGGAAGAGCCTTCCAGTTTCTAAAACCACATTGTCTCAATGGATTTCCAGCTGCATTTCCTTTGTCTATACATCCAGTGGCAAAGATCTTCCCTTCAAGGTGAAAGCTCACTCTACCAGATCTGTGTCTACCTCGGTAGTCTTTCAAGCAAAAATTCCTATAGATAACATCTGTGCAGCAGCAACATGGGCTTCACCTCATACATTCATTACTCACTACAAATTGGATATGGCTTCCAGGAACAGGTCTTCCTTTGGTTCCACAGTACTCAGGAGCATTTTCCAGTGAGCCACCCAAGATAAAGGTGCTGGGGACCCTGTCCCAAGTGTAAGAATGAAGGCAAGATAGGACTACAGAACATAAAGAAGTTATGTACTTACCATAAAGTTCGATGGTTGTAGTTCATCTCACCCTTCTTTCTTACAAACCCTCCCTCCTGCCCCCTTTCCTTGAGGACCTGGGGGTAGAGTGACTACTGCCTTATTGTTATGTTGGGTCCTTTCTACATGGTTTGTTCTTCGTCTCTATATTTCTCCTTGCAGAAAACAAGATCTGGGTTACGTTAGCAGTGTATTATGTGATACCTCCTAGCCACGAGCCAACCAGAGGTTTTTGAGCTAGAGAATGGCCGAGTCAGAGCCGAGGTTCGGCTCCGATCCCAAGTGTAAGAATGAAGGGCGAGATGGACTACAAACATCGAATGCTGTGGTAAGTACATAACTTCTTTTTCTCCCTTCTTTTGGAAATGGCCAGGGGCAATTACCACAAGCTTCTTCACAGAATGGGTCTATTTACACAAGATCAGAAGTGTATGATACACCCCACCTCCAATCAACTTCAATTGACTGCCTGGTCGCTAGGGCCTTAATTCCCTCTAGGCACCTGTTTACTGAGAATGTGCAGATAGTACTAATGTAATCAAGAACATCTGATACTAGAACATCATATATTAGCAAATGGAAAATGGAAAATGTTTCCTAGTTGATGCCAATAACATGACAAGCACTCATTCAGGGCTAGTTGTGCTCTGGTTTTACAATACTTGTATGAGTTACTGTCCTATGGCCTTTCTTACTTGTCCATCAAGGTTTACTTATCTGCCATTTCAGCATGTCTGCTCATGGATCTTTGTCTTTGAATGCATTCATAGGCTATCAGCCCAGCCCTAGGCAAACCCTTGCCTAGCCATAACCCTATTTATTTCTTCAATTATTTTACTTTCTTCCCCCTGTCCTGTCTAGCAGGCTGGGTTTGATCCTGGGTGGTATTCTTTTCCTTTCTCCCATCCCATCCCAATTATGGTTGTGAAGGTGTCCAAGTCCACTCCTGCTCATCTATAATGGGAGTATTCTAGAGAGTTCCAGAGTCTGGTCTGGGGAGGTGTATTCTCAGGGCCCTCTTTTGTTTGTTTGTGATGATGAAGTTTTAGATCCCTGAGCGATGTAGCTCTGAGAGGGATTTCTTATGAGGGATGTCCAACAGCTCACAAATTGACATGGCCTTGTATGGATTTGTGCGAAGTCGCAGAGAGTAGACGTATATACGAGGAGCAGACTATAGATTTAGTTTTTAATTTTCAGGCTCGTGCTAGGGCATCTGCTTTAGTCTTTTTTTTTTTTAGGTATTTCTGAGGAGGCCTTTCCAGTTGTTGCAGATGTCTTGAGAGGTACATACCAAACTTGAGACCATGGCTCTGGTTGTTTCTGTAAGGCTTTTGTAGTATCTGATGTATTGTAATTTGGGGATAATGGCTCCCAGTTTGCAGTCCAGTGCACTTGCAACAGTGTGGGAGTCCCTTAGAGTCCACCTGTACTTCAGAGAGGTGTAGAGAACAAGATGCCCCACCAGGACTGAACAGGGGTGCCCCCTGATCACCACTTGTCTGGAGCTGAGTCTGTCTTTGCTACTTGTACAGTGTTACAGTAATCAGTATTCCATTTAGCAACCCATTGGGTGATTTGGGGATTAATACCCTTAGTAGAATCTTTATCTATGATTCCAGAGGGGGTGTGGGGTCAGTGTCAAAGCAAGGTCTAGATAGGCTGTGTGGACCACCCTACCCTTTGTCTACCCTCTGGAGACTGATTTCAAAGTCAATCAGGTGTTCAGGAGACAAGATGCGGCCTTCACAAACCCAAACTGGGTGGGGTCCAGTGTTTGAAGGTTGCCAATGTCTGTGTTTTAAGTTCCATGATAATACCATGGCCAGATAGAGATTGGCTTTCAGACTGATGGGACGATTGTAGTTCCGGGATCCCAAGGTGGATCCCCTGTGGGGGATAAATATCAGCTCATGACATGAGCTATTCTCATGTCAAAATATTTTTGAGATGGGTTTTGTATAAGAGGCCTCCAAGAAAACTGGTGGCCCCTCCTTGGGATCTTAATTTTGTGTTAGAGAAGCTAACACTTGGTCCATTTGACCCAGCTAACCTGGCTAACTTAAGGTTCTTAACATGGAAATATTTTTACTGATTACTCTGAACTCTGCAAGAAGGGTATCTGAGTTGCAAGCTCTTATGGTGAGGCAACCCTACCTCATTTTCTATAGGGACAGGGCTCTTTGAGAAATAACCCTTCTTTTATGCCTAAAGTGGTCCGAGCTTTCTTTAAACCAAATTGTCCAGTTACCTGTTTTCTTTCCTGAATCTAAAAATGAGGGAGAAAGGACCCTCCATACCTTGGATGTCCACAGAAAACTTAGGTACTGTCTTGACAGAAGCAAGTCTTTCAGATTTTCAGATCAATTGTTCATTTTCTTTTGAATGTAAGAAGAAGAGACCCTGTGTCAAAGCAGACCTTTTCCAAATGGTTGTTTAAGGCTATTACCATTTGTTATACTTACCACAACAAAACTTATCCAGGCAGTGCCAAGGCCCACTCTACTAGGGCCTTGAGTTCATCTATGGCTTTTTGGAAAAGGTTGGCTTCTAGAAGTATTCTAGAAGCAGCAACTTGGTCCTGTGTACATACTTTTGCAAAACAATATAAGCTTGATTCCTTCTCTTGGTCTAGATCAGGTTTTGCTAGGACCATTCTCCAAGGGCTCCTGGGCTCGTCTTCTTCCGCATCCCAAAGGTAATAAGCTAGGTTAATCTACCCATATAGGTAAGGCTTCTGCAGCAGTGCTCAAAATGATAAAAATAGTACAGTTGTGTAAGTAAACTTGCCATAATAGTAGATGTCTGAATAATCACTGCTGCAGTAGCTGCTCCCTCTCTCTAGCCCCTCTGTTTTTTATGTTTTGCTAATGCCAAGGTGTACATTTTTATTTTTTGTTATTCCTGGCATTGTCCTTTCAGGGCTCCCGCTCTCTGTTGGCATGAAAACTCTGAAGGGCAAACCTGTGTTTTTAGGTCAGCTCAGCTTTAGCTGACTGACAGTTTGGGCAAGTGGAATGTATTCTGAAGCTTTGGAAGCTGGATGGCTGTTATATCCTTGAAAGGATATAAAGCATATCTCTAAGGTAACTACAGCAGTTATCATTTGAACATGTACTGTTATGGTAATTTTACTTACACAGCTGTACTTTCTTGACTTGGAAAACTGCACTCATCATTGCTGTAACATCTGCAAGAATAATATCCGAGTTGCATGCTCTCACGGTGGGTAAGCCTTACCTCACATTCCAGAGATAGAGCCACATTAAGAACAAACCCCTTTTTTATGTCCAGAGTTGTTTCAGAGTTTACTTTGAATCAAGTCATCAGTCTCAAAGTTCTCTACATAGAACCTAAAAAAACAGAAAAAAGGATTCTACATACTGTTGATGTGCATATACAGCCTAGGTATTATCTTCACAGAACTAAGTCCCTTAGAAAAGCTGATCAGCTATTTATTTCTTATCAAGGGACAAAAAAGGACATAGGATCATAGGATTGTAGGAAGATACTAGGTTAATGGCCCAAGGGCCCTTACAAGCTTAGCCAATTTACCCTTGTTACCATGATCAGCACCTATTGCCCCTGTCCAAGAGGGACACAGGTGGAACCTCCAGGATGAACTTACAGTTACCATCCAGATTGCATTTGAAGAGGACCAGTGAGGTGCTATGTTTGACATGAAGTGGGAATCTATTCCAACAGTGTGGTAACCTCTGGGAGACAAATCTGTCCCTCCAGCAGGTTCTATTAATGTCACATACCAGGTTTAGGTCCTTAGAGCGAGTAACTTGTGTGCCATATGATGTGCAGATGTGCAGCATTTCCAATAAAGCAGGGTCAGAGATCACCTCTGAGTATTCTGTATGAAACAGAACAAAATGACCGTGATTTCAGCCGATCCACATAGGATAGTTGCTGAAGACCTTGAATTTTCTTTGTAAGGAACCTTTATGGTCCCTCCAGTTGCTGCAGGTGCTTTAAAAGGTACATACCCAAAGGGGCATTGTACTCAATTACTGGACTAATGAGTGAAGAGTATAGGGAGGGGATAACTTCTCCTTTTCTTGAGGCAATGCCCTTACTTATGAGATGAGCGATATAGAATGCCCTTCTTACCACTGTGGAAACATGGTGATCAAAGCCAAGGTTGCTGTCAATCTGAGTGCCCAGATCTCTTACTACTGAGTGTGTACTTCAGAAATTGCCATTGATGTGGTAATTTGTAGCAACGTCGCTCTTACCAAAAGGTATGGTAATACCTTTCTTCTGCACTGAATTTGAGGCCATGACTTTAGCACCAGTCATTTGCTTGCATAAGATCTTCTTGAAGGATGTTGACATCATTTGGAGATTCTATGACTGCACCCAGTTTGCAGTCCTCAGCAAACTTTATCAGCCACAGTCCCTTGGTTTTAGCTTGCACTTCTGAGAAATAGATTCTGAACAGTAGAGGTCCCAGGACTAATCCCTCTCGAATGCCTCTGATTTTGGGTCTGCTGTTGTAGGTGGATTCCCCTATTTTGACTGCATGGCTTCTGTCAATGAGCCAGTTAGCAACCCACCTTATGATATAAGGGCTGATATCTAGCTGGGAGAGTTTGCTAATGATGCCTGAGTGATGGATAGCATCAAATGCCTTGGCTAGATCTAGGTAGGCTTCATGCACAAACTTCCACTCCTCCATGGTCCTGGTGACTGTCTCGAAGAAGTCCACCAGGTTTAACAGGCACGATCTCCCCTTAACACATCCAGACTGTTTAGGATCTAGTGTTTGGAGATTTGTGATTACCTATATCTTTGTTGATAAGGTCCATGATGATTCTGTCTATGGCCTTGCAGATAAGGCTAGTTGGGCTAATAGGTCTGTAGTTCCTAGAGTCAGTAGAAACATCACCGTTGTGCAAGGGGATAATGGTGGCTGTTTTCCATTCAGCTGAGACAAAGCCAGCGCTTAGACTGTGATTAAAAAGAGTACCCATCGGTGATGCTAATTCTTGTTTGAGCCCATGTAGAATGCAGCCTGGGATGTTATCAGGTCCCATCAATGCTGTGTTTTTCACCTAGAGAGGACATTTACGACCTACTCTTTAGAGATACAAGGTAGGGGACAGGTGGTAGGGATATCATGAGGTACATGTGGCATGGACAGGGGAGAGAAGTTTTCACCAAACCTGTCAGCTAACAGGTTAGCTATGTCCATTAGTTCATTTTATGTGTTACCATTAACTACCAATTCAGTGCATATCTGGGCCTTACCTTTTAGGTTATGGATGTAACTAAAGACCGCCTTATGGTTGTCCTTTGTTGAGGAAGCTAACTTGGATTCAAAGTTTGCCTTGGAGGACTTCGCAAGAAGTGTTATTTACTTACTTAAGCTGAGGAAGGAGTGTCTTCAAGTTTAAAGCCTGCTCCTTCTTACTCTTAGACAGCAGTTTCTTCCTTTTATTGTAAAGCCTGTTAGTGGCGGTTATCCACCAGGCAGGTTGCCTCTTCCTTGAAGAGCTTGTTTTGGTCCTAACAGGTATTGCCAAATCAGTGCAGTTATACAGGTGCTTGTATAGGGCATTGGTGTAAAGCTCGGCATGGTTACTGGTTCTGTCTGAGGGGGGAGGTGCAGTGAAGCTATTTATACCATCCTGTAAGAGGTTATAATCTACTTTTTAGAGAAGTTATTTAGCCTAGTCGCTGTTGGGGGGAGGTGCAGGTGTGATAGTTACTTCAAATGAGACTGATTTGTGGTCAGATCTCACCAGGGAAAAATTCTCAGTGGGGGTGCTACATTGGTCTCCCATATTTGTAAGCACCAGATCCAGGATGTTGGCACCCATAGTGAGGGTGTTAGCCAGTTGGTCCAGGGTATTGGAGTTGACAAAGTCAAGGAACCTTTGGCAGGTGAGTTTGAGCACATTCTATGTCTAAACAAACAATTTCCAGTTGATTGTCCTCAGCTGTTGCTTTTATTATTCCCACTATGGCAAATCCATTCCAGGCAGTATCAAAGCATGTTGTACTAGAGCCTTGTCTTCTTTGATGGCGTACTGGAAAGGAGTGTACTCTGAGAACACTGTAGAAACAATTACATGGCCATTGTACATACTTTTACAAAACATTATAAACTGAATTCCTTTTCAAGGCCCAGGGCGGGCTTTGCTGGGACCTTTCTGCAGAGCTCCTGGGTCCATATCCTTCTTCTTGTCAGGTTGGATAGGCTTTGGTAGTCAACCCATATAGGTTCATAGGTGTTTACTAGACAGACAACTGCAAGGGCCTTTTTAAACCTAGCCATGCATCCCAAATTTCTGACAAGTTCTGGTACCCTTGATAAAAGTAAGCAGGGGCTTGGGAGATGAACCATTTACAAGCAATGGCCTGAAAGATGAACCATTTACAGGTTCCCTGTGTCCATTACAGACATAGATGCCAAGCCACGCAGGAATTTCTTGTTTGCCATTCTGTTGTCCAAGTTACACTTAAACTAGGTTAAGGATGAACGCTACTTCACATGGATGGTGTCAGAAAAATATGTATTAGTGTATGTATTAGTAATATGCTTAGTGCATTTAAGGCTTAAAAAGGGTCAACACATTTATTCTATTTCATACTGCATAAAATCTGTACGAATTGCAGAAGCTTTCTAACCTTGTATTGTCATGAAAATATGCGCAGCTATTGCTTATGCTTTGGAAATTTACAGGAAAGCAGATAAGTTCTGCTTGTGTCAGGAAAATAATGAATAGAACAATATTAATGTTATGAGACTTAGACAAGGAGTTCCGCTTGTGCTGTGAGAAAACACACAGCTGCAGAAGCTATAGATAATCAGAATAAAGACTGCTTGAAAATATGAACTGCAGTCAGCATTTGCTTGTGTCTAAGTTAGAAAAGTATCTTGAAATGTAACACATGTATTAGAACTACACAATAGAAGTTTGTAACGGGCTAGGGCCCACCAAGGTCAGGTTGTTTTTCTCAAAATGTTTTTCATAAATCCAGTCATGTCAGCAGAACATCTGAGTAACATCTGCTGTAGAACAATACTGAAAGTTGTGTTTGATTACGTCAGCCATAGAAGGCAATGTCTTGTAGAACAGTATAAGAATAGCATACTTCCTGTTAGTAGTTAGGCAAAATCCTGTATTTGCATGTTTTTGTCTCCTTGCAGCAAGTTATTAAATGTACCTTAACTGAACCTTACGTGTATTGGTCTTTGAAGTTTTTTCCTTTGACAGATTGGTCCTTCGGACCGGAAACCCTCACTTCGCCTCGGATCAGACAGGCCAGGTGGCTTGAAGCCATACGGGGAAGAAACCACATTGTTTTTTCTTATTTGAAAAGCCCTCCGACTGAATTGTCATACAAAAGAGGCCAGCCACTTTCTGATCTGTGACTGAAGGATGGGTTTTTCACGAACCAGGTGATCAACCATGAAGGCTCAGGTAAGGTGAATCTACCTTTTTTCTGTTTTAGATCAGGGACAAGATTTGTATTGTTTTTGTCAGGACTGTATTTTTACAAGTCAGGGACAGAAAAGATTACTGTCTTATTATAGATCAGGGAAACAGAGCAGGTAGGCAGTCATTCTGAAGAGACTATAACAAAATCCATGGTACCACGTTAAAAATAAGGAGTTACGTAACGATTAAAAGGTTAGAACAAAATGGGTAATAATTGCACAAAAAGACCCCAAAATCCATCGTTAACCGAAGACGCGAAATACATGCAGTCACAGCGTGCTGATAATATTAAATACTACTCAAAATGGGTTAATAAGTATGAATTTGACGGTAAATTAGAAAAATCCTCGCTTGTTAAACTTGTCAAACAGCTTAAAACCGATTCCAGAGGTCAGGTAAAAAAGCAGCGCCAATTAGGAATTCCTCAGGCACACAGGTGGATTGAGGAAGTAAACCGTAGGGAACAAAAAAGCAATAATTCAAAAGCAATGTTTTTAGATAAGGAGGACAATAACTTAGGAATAGCATCGGCCCCTCTGCCTCCCTTACCAGAATTTGAAGCAAGTGAACAAGTTAGTCCACCCCCACGATATCCTGCTGTTACCGTAAATAGTGACCCTACAAAAGCAAAACCATTTATTAGAGATCCCATCGAGACCAGGTCTCGAACACGGGCAGGTAATTCAAAAGGGAACATTGAATTATATCAAATGGGTAGAAATTCACGATCTATGAGTGAAGAAGAAATATGCCCACTCATAGAAGTGCCTAATCCTCAGGCAGGGCAAGAAGGTCAGGACCCAACTATTCTAGTGTATAGACCCTGGACTCTGGAAGACATCCGGAAAGCCACTGAGGGAATTCCCCATTCAAAGGTTAATTTTACAAAGTTCTTAGAAGATTTACAAGGAATGAGGCTGAGTTATAATTTAAATGGAGAAGAAGTAGAAAAAGTAGTCAGACAAATTGTTGGACCAGATTGGCACATGATTAGTGGCAACTGGAATCCCCGTGATGCTGCGCTCAGGCCCGTCCCATATAGCAGCACAGAGCTAGACAACAGAGTGAAAAGTCTTACAGACCGAATCTCTGAGAAATGGAATCCTAGGGCAGACTGGACTTGCATTAATCAATGCATCCAACAAGAAGGTGAAACTATTGACAGATGTTATGCCAGACTGTTAGAATGTTTTAATAACCATTGTGGAATGCAGGTTCCTGAAGATCAGACACAAGATTCCCCATATGAGCAGCAGTTAAAGAATGCATTTTTGAAAGGCAGCATTGCACCCATAAGCAGTTTTATTACAAAGCACATGGTAGATCATCGTACAAGCAGGTTACAGTCACTACTTGAATATGCTAGGCATGCGAAAAGAAAAAGAAAGCCCAAGTATTTTCTGTAGAAGATGGAGCAGAAGTTTATGTAGTACAGTCCAGGAAAAAGGGCAAGAGAAATGCCCAGGGAAACAAACAATCTGATCAGTGATCAGAGGACTTTGAAGGGCAAAAAAAAGGGGTGAATGTTTTAAATGCGGTAAAAAGGGACACTTGGCAAGGGATTGCAAGAAAAACAAGAGGGCAACCACAGAGGAAGACAAGGAGGGTGAGGACTGACTATATGATAGTCAAGAATCACTACAAGGGGATAGCAGAGAAAGGACAAATGAGAATGTGATAGAGGAAGTAGAGAATGTGACAGAAGAAATAGAGGAAGTGCAGGAGGTTATGGATAATGAAGAAAATGAAATATTGGATTTAGCTTTATTGTGCTTAGAGCTCTATTTAGCGGACACAAAATCAGAAGTTACACTCCTAGTAGAAGGGAGGGAAGTCAAATTCTTGTGTGACTCAGGGGCATCACGGACCCTGATACATCACTCCAAACTGCCAGAAAATTCAGAGTCACCTGATTACATACTAGTGAAAGCAGCTAATGGACAGCTGTATCGGGAGCCCCTCTCCCATAATATTGTAATAACTGATCCTGTTTCAGGATTGACCCAGAAAAGCATAATTGTTGTTTCTGCAAAATGCTCAGTAAACCTCTTGGTCAGAGACCTTATGCAACTATTTGGTATAGCAGTAGTTCCGACTATGCAGGGTATGGAAGCACAGTGACAAATTGATACCTTTGCAGTGCAATCGGGGGGTGAAATGTTTTATTGGTACAGCCAGGACTTGGTTACGTCTGGTCCAGGGGCAGTGACCGAAGAGTTGATGAACGTAGCCATCAGCAAGTTCCCCTCCCTTGACACTGATAAACAAGATTTGTTGCACTGTACTCTGTATTATTGTAATACACCAGGACCTGATAAGGAATATGAGCAAGAGTTGTTTAGAAATCGTGCAAACAGATTGATATTACGTAATCTGTACTGGGACATGGAAGGGAGCAGTGTAGCCAGGTGTTCATTGCCATAGGAGTTCTTTGCACTCTATAAATCTAATCGATTACCACATGTTAGCTTAACTAAGGACAAGAATGTAAAATGGGTAGACCTTGGAGAAAAAGTCACGAGATGGGAAAAGCAGACAGAGTTAGAACTGTCAGAACAAGGAATACAAAGGCAGAAGTTGAATTGGATAAATCAGACCCACCCAGCTGTGCACTTGCAGTCTAGCAAGGACAGCTGATTAGCACTCCTATTAAAGGAGGAAGAGAATGCCTTACAGAGTATACCAGAAACTCTTTGGTCAACAGGAAAGTCAAATGTAGGACTTATTCATACAGCGGGACCAATTACTATCACGCCAAAGTCAGCATTTAGACCACAAAAAAGACAGTATCCCTTAAGAAAAGATGCAGAGGTAGGAATCAAACCTATTATAGCAGCTTTACTTAAGGAAGGGGTGCTGGTGGAATCTTCTGATTCACCATGTAACACACCCTTACTTCCTGTTAAGAAAGCAAGTGGAGAGTGACGTATGGTCCAAGATTTACAAGCTGTAAATGACGCAGTAATACCAAGGGCACTTACGGTGCCAGACCCACACACTCTGTTGTATGATTTAAAACCTCAACAGAAATATTTTTCTGTGGTAGATATCAAATGCGTCTTTTTTCTATACCCAATACACCTGACACAATAATATTGGTTTGCATTCACATTTCAGGAAAAGGTATACATATACATGACTACCACAGGGATATTAAGAGGCAGTCAGATTTTACTTTATGTTGATGATATCCTGCTGGCGGCCCCCACCCAACAAGATTGCAAAGAAGATACCATATCGCTATTAAAATTTTTAGCCACTGAGGGACATAAAGTAAACAAAAATAAACTGCAGCTTTGTAGAAAACAAGTTAAATACCTAAGGATATGTAATATCCAAAGAGGGCAGGAACTTAGATGAGGACAGAAAAGTAACGATTTTACAAGCACCAAAACCCACTACCAAGAAGGAAATGATATCCTTCCTGGGTACGACTAATTTTTGCCGGAGCTGGATTCCAAACTACGCCTTGGAATCTGCACCGCTGACTAACCTGATATATAAAAAGCCTATGGCAGCACAGGATTTGTTACAATGGACACCAGAAGCAGAATCTGCTTTCTGCAGACTGAAACAGTTAATAGCGTCCTCATTAGTTTTGGGCTTACCAAACTGTCATAAATGTTTTTTCCAAACTGTAGATTGTAAGCAAGGTTATATGACATCAGTGTTAACACAGCAGCATGGGGACAAGCAATGCCCTATTGCTTATTATTCATTACAACTAGACCTAGTGGCACGGTCTTTACCCCACTGTGTACAAGCAGTAGTTGCAGCTGCAATGGCAGTACAGGCTTCGGCCTCAGTAGTTTTGTTCCACCCTCTCACACTGAGAGTGCCTCATGCAGTCACAATTATTTTACTGCAAGAGAAGGTAGCATATCTTTCCCCTGCTAGGATCTTTCCTATATGACTATATTGTTGAGCCAACCTCATATGACAATTGAATGATGCACGACTTTGTACCCTTCTACCTTGCTCCCAACCCCTGCAGATGGCACACCACACAGCTGCCTGCAGGGGATTGAGCAAAAGACACTGCCTAGAAAAGATCTCACGGATGTCCCCTTGGATGATGCCGAGGTGACATACTACGTGGATGGCTTGTGCAAAAGGGGTCCTGCAGGACAGAACCTAGTAGGATATGCAGTAGTTTCTGATACTGAGATTATAGAAGAGAAGCCCGTACCACACAATTTATCTGCACAAGCAGCAGAATTAATTGCCTTGACACGGGCATGTACCTTAGCAAAGGGTAAATGTGTGAACATTTTTACTGACAGCCAGTACGCTTTTTCTACTGTACATGTTTTTGCGCAACAGTGGATAAATTGAGGAATGATAACATCTACTGGCAAACCAATCAATCATGCAGAATTTATTCTAAATCTTTTAGAATCTATTCAGTTACCACAGAAAGTAGCTATTTGTAAATGCACAGCTCATACCAAGCAACAGGATAGGATTTCAAAAGGTAATGCGAGAGCTGATACAGCTGCAAAGCAGGCAGCTTCAGAAGTATTTCTTTTGAATGAGGAATTACAACCCTCTGAGATTTTAGACTTAGAAATGCTAAAGACAATGCAGACACTTACTACACAGGCTGAAAAACAAAGATGGGTAAAATGAGGAGCAATTCTCAAAAAGGGGCTGTACATCTCTAAAGAAGGGAAACCGATATTACCATCTAATTTGTTTAGATATGCAGCTTTGTTGAGCCATGGGCAATGCCATGTCTCAACAGGGGGGATGGTACAGCTGGTGAACCGAGTGTTCACAACATATGGATTCTTAAATTACTCTAAAAATTTTTGTTTAATGTGCCACGTTTGTAATAAACATCATGCACAAGGGGCGTTAAAGCCCAAGCAAGGGAGTTTCCCTACACCACCGTATCTGTTTCATACTATCTGTATGGATTTCATAGAATTGAACAAATGTGAAAATAAGAAGTATTGTCTTGTCATTGTAGATATGTTTTCCAGATGGGTGGAAGCCTTTCTGACCAAAAATCCAGATGCGGCTACTGTAGCAAAAATTCTCGTTAAAGAAATCATCCCTAGATTTGGCATTCCAGAAAGGATCTACAGTGACAACGGTACACACTTTGTGAATCAAACCATACAGCAGTTAAGTAAACATTTTGGTATTTCTTTAAAAAATCATTGTGCATATCACCCGCAGACTGCAGGGTTAGTAGAGAGGCATAATGGGATTTTAAAGAGTAAGCTAAGGAAGTTAATAGAAGAAACACAGAGAAATTGGCTGTACTGTCTGCCCCTGGCACTACTGAGCATGAGAACTGTTCCGAATGCAAAAGGATTGACTCCTTTTGAAAAACTATTTGGAAGGGCTTATTATATACCTCAGTGGAAACCTCTCATGCCCACAGACCAGGAAGCCAACTGTACACTAGCAGAGTACATGAGAAATTTGTTGAATTCTAAACATCTGTTGCAGTCAAATTCTGTTTCAGATAAAGAACAAACCAGACCATCAGAAGTGGCAGTGGCACCAGGTACCTGGATCTGGGTGAAGACAATAAAGAAGAATTGGACGTCACCAAAGTGGGAAGGTCCATATCAAGTGCTTCTGTCAACACCTACTGCAGTCAAGATCGCAGAGCGTGCCTCGTGGATCCACCTGACGCACTGCAAACTAGCCAATAACTTTGAACTGGACAAAAATCTTGTCACATGTCAAGAGCAAAAATGATAGAATCAAGAAAAAACAGGAATGCAGAACAACCATTTCCTCAGAAGTATTGCATAATCATCCTGTTAACTGTACTAGTGACAATAATCTTTTTTGTTGTGGCCATTCCTTTTTCCAGCCACACAAACTGAACTGAATAAACGTGAAGCATTACTCATAAACTGGCACACAAACTTCAACACTTACCAAGCAATTAAATATGTCTATGCTGAGACTTTCAATGTTTCGAATTGCTGGATTTGCACAGCTTTGCCGGCAGCATACGGGGGGTTATTAATGACTGCAGTCCCCTTAGGGGTCAACGAGACCTGGGAAAACTTGATTTATGATACCTCAACCATTACATCACAAGATAAAATAGCATTGCACTTGTCTGTTCCACAAAAGGGAACTGTGTGTTTTTATAAAAATTATACTGTTCAGGTGGGTTGGAGCAATTGCAATGTGACTGTTCCTTATAAATGTTACACTAAAGCTAACAATGCAGGTTCTTATTGTAATACAAACTATGATTCATTTCTTGAATTGATGCACAAAACAATTGATGAAGTAAAACTTAATTCTGTTCTTTATAAACAACTGTCTATAATTGATAGAAAAATGTTTCATGCAGGGCAAGTGATTATTCATAGCAAAGTTACTACTAAAGCAGAGGACTGTTATTTTATATGTGGCAGAAAGGCATACGAGTGGTTACCTGAGAATTGGTCTGGCAGTTGTTTTTTGGGCTACCTGGTTCCGGCCATACGGCACACTGCAGTTTTACCTCGAGGAAAAATTCGGAATGTCCGAGAGGTCGTCAAGAAACCTGAAAATCCAGTGGGGCAAATCGATGCACGCTGGAAAAACCATCATTCTATAGGCGATAAACTGACACACATGGACTTGAGTGACAGTGTTATATTGTGGGCAGGCATATCACCAGCATATGGAGCAGTGAAATCGATCTGGGAGCTGAGAAAACTGTCTAAACTTCTCAAAGTAATGAGCAATGCAACTGTTTCAGCTCTTGAATTGGTGACTGATGAACTGAATGCCATGAGAACTGTAGTGCTTCAAAACCGCATGGCTCTCAACTTCACCTTAGCGGCGAGAGGTGGTACTTGCGCTTTAATCCAGGAGGAGTGCTGTTCATATATTCCTGACCATAAACACAAGATAGACAATCACCTTGAGGTAATTCAGCAAGTGTCGGACATGACCAAACCAGGACCAAACCCACTGATGGACTTTTTCCAGAAATGGTTTGGAGGTGGGGTACCATCCTAATGAACATCCTGATTGCCATTTGTGTAGGAATGCTCCTATTGGGAGTATGTGTTTGCTGTGGCATCCCCTGCATGAAAAAACTGATTAAAGACCTTATAGACATGTCAGTTTCTGAAACCTTATATCAAAGTGCTGAGTTTGAAGAACTACTGAAAAACTGAAATGCTTTCATAAGTTTAAACTGAATGACTCTGTTAACTGCAAATCCTGAGTAGGAAGAGGTTAGGAGAAGAAAAAACTATTTATGCATATTTTGAAAAGTAGAATAAAAGTATTAAAAGGGGGGAAATGTCAGAAAAATATGTATTAGTGTATGTACTAGTAATATGCTTAGTGCATTTAAGGCTTGAAAAGGATTAACACATTTATTCTGTTTCACACTGCATAAAATCTGTATGAATTGCAGAAGCTTTCTAACCTTGTATTGTCATGAAAATATGCGCAGCTATTGCTTATGCTTTGGAAATTTACAGGAAAGCAGATAAGTTCTGCTTGTGTCAGGAAAATAATGAATAGAACAATATTAATGTTATGAGACTTAGACAAGAAGTTCCGCTTGTGCTGTGAGAAAACACACAGCTGCAGAAACTATAGATAATCAGAACAAAGACTGCTTGAAAATATGAACTGCAATCAGCATTTGCTTGTGTCTAAGTTAGAAAAGTACCTTGAAATGTAACACATGTATTAGAACTACACAATAGAAGTTTGTAACGGGCTAGGGCCCACCAAGGCCAGGTTGTTTTTCTCAAAATGTTTTTCATAAATCCAGTCGTGTCAGCAGAAAATCTGAGTAACATCTGCTGTAGAACAATACTGAAAGTTGTGTTTGATTACATCAGCCATAGAAGGCAATGTCTTGTATAACAGTATAAGAATAGCATACTTCCTGTTAGTAGTTAGGCAAAATCCTGTATTTTCATGTTTTTGTCTCCTTGCAGCAAGTTATTAAATGTACCTTAACTGAACCTTACGTTTATTGGTCTTTGAAGTTTTTTCCTTTGACAGATGGGTCGCCTGTTCCAGAAATGGGATAGTCTCTGGGATACATACCTGTCTCTCCAGCAGATCCTATTTATATCATAGGCAAGGTTTAAGTCTTTAGAATGGATAATTCTGGTGCTGTTTGTTTTGCGGATATGCAGAAGGTCCATCAAAGTGGGGTCTGCAAATGCCCTAAATGCCAGGCATAGATCTCCCTTCAACAGCTTGCAGGAGACAGAATATAGGGATATGGCCTTGAGGCAGTCTGCACAGGACATTTTTCTTATGCCCTGTATTCTTTTAGTAAGGAACTTCTGTGGACGTTCCAATTGTTGGATATGCCTGGTTAGGTAAATAGAAAAGGAGGCTCAATGATAGTTCTGATGAATGCTGAATACAGTGGAACAATGACTTCCTTGGACCTAGATGTACAACACAGAATGATTTCCTCACTACTGTAGACATGTGATTGTCAAAGGCTAGATTACTGTCTATGTGTGTCCATAAGTCCCTGACTACTGGGTCAGCTCTGAAAGGTGTGGTGCCACTATGATAGTTATTAGGGATAAATGACTTCCTGAAGGATACTATTATGCATTTCTTGGCATTCAGTTTTAGTCAGTGGCTCTGACACCAGTTATTTGTTTGTGTCAACTTTTCCTGGAGAACATTTGTGTTAGCATGGGATTCAATGACAGCTCCTAATTTGCAATCATATGCAAATTTAGTCAGCCAGAGACCATTGACATTGGCCTTGACTTCGGAGAAGTAAATGCCAAAAAGGAGCAGTCCAAGAATCGATCCCTGAGGGACTCCACTTGTGACTAGCCTATTTGTTGAGGGGGACTCCCAAATTCTAACTTCCTGGGTCCTGTCTGTGAGCCAGTTGGCTGTCCACAAGGTGACATACAGGTTTGTACCTAACCTCCTGAGTTTGTCAACAATGTCTGAGTGGTGTATTATGTCAAATGCCTTGGCCAGGTCAAGGTAGGTAGTGTGAACCATTTTGCCCTCATCCATTGCTTTGGTGACCTTTTCAAAGAAGTCCACCAGCTTGAGTAGGCATGACCTGCCCTTAATGAAACCAAACTGAGTAGGGTCCAGTGTCTGGAGGTTTACTAATATTATTATTGATCATTCCTATGATAATTATTTCCATGGATTTGCATATAAGACTATTAAGACTTATGGGTCTCTAGTTTCCAGGATCTGTAGATAGCACACCTTTGTTCAGAGGGATGACTGTTGCTGTTTTCCATTCATGAGTCATGAAGCCTGTTTGGAGGCTACAGTTAAATAGCAATTCCAGACAGTCTGATAGGTCATATTTAATGCTATTTAGAAGGCATCCTGGGATATTGTCAGGGCCCATTGATGCAGTGTTCTTGGCCTTAGAGAGAGCATTAAGGACCTGATCCCTAGTGATAGCAGGGAGAGATAAATTTGATAGT
Source organism: Protopterus annectens (assembly GCF_019279795.1). NCBI lineage: Eukaryota > Metazoa > Chordata > Ceratodontiformes > Protopteridae > Protopterus > Protopterus annectens. Next base: position 67,589,221 of record NC_056751.1, read on the forward strand.
ATTTCTTGAGGGAAGGTTGAGGGGGAGACAGGGATAAAGTTGGAGCTGAATTTGTCGGCTAGTAGGGTTGCTATATCTTCTAGCTGAGTATAGGTGGCTCCATTTACAATGAGTTCTGCACACAATTGTGAATTGCCTTTGAGGTTATGGACATACCAAAGAATGCATGGTGGTTGTTCATGGCCAGGGAGGCCAAATTTAACTCAGTTTTTGCTTTGGTAGGCTTTATTTGTTCTATGAGTTGTTTGTTTAAGCTTTTATCCTGCTGGATGTTGCACCTCTTAATTTTTGCCATGATGTTTGCCATGATTTTCTTCCTTCTGTTATACAGCCTAATATTTTTGTGATTCCACCAGGGTGGCTTGTTTTGTGCGGTAGTTCTGTACTTCTTCCTGGTGGTTACAGCTGCCTCTATGCAGCTATTAACATGCTTGTGTAGAGTTTATGTGAACAGTTCTGCATAGGCAGCAGTGTTCTCAGGATTTATGGGGGCTTGAAATTTTGCCAGGTTATAACCTAATAACAGGAAGTTAGCCTTAGAGTAGTTCCTCAATATTCCAAGGTTAGCTGGGGTCCGGGTTTTATTTTTATTTCAAAGGAGACCATTTTGTGACCTGATCTTACAAGGGAAGACATTACACTAGGGGGGTGCCACAATCTCCCATATTAGTGAGGACCAGATCCAGTATGGTTGCACCCCTGGTTAGTGTACTAACAGTCTGATCCAAGGAGTTTTTGTTTGCAAAGTCCTTGATTCTCTGTGCCTGTATGTTTGGTGTCGTATAGGATTCCCAGTTAAAAGTGAGGTAATTAAAGTTGCCCATGACTATAGTATTGGGTTGGGTAGTGAGTTCCAGTAAATTTAAATATATGGTATGGGTTTCCTGGGTCATAGAGGGGGACCTATACCTTGCAAGGAAGTGGTATTGGATTTTGCTTATGGTGATTTGAACATTAAGTAGCTTAAGTGCATTGTCCTGTTTGACCAGCCTTGAGGTATATTTATTTTTGATGTAAATCGAGACACCTCCACCTTTTTCCCTGGCTGTGTAGTAGCTATTCTAAATGTATGGAAAGCTTTATAACCTTGGAGTATCAGTGTGTTCTCAGCAGATTTAATCCATGTCTCAATGACCACACAGACATCAGCATTCTCTAGGGTAAAAAGAGCTTCTAGGGAGTGGAGTTCTTTGTTTAGACTCCCAGCACTGAGCAGTAAAACGTTTAGATTTCCTTGGTTTTGATTTGCTATGTCAGAAGTACTTTCAGTTTGGCATTGCCTAAAAAGGCATTATGGGGGAAGATAATGTTTTAGCTAATATTGAAAAGCCTGGAGGAGAGAGGTGCAAACCATCTCTGGCAAAGTAGTGTGCTCTGTTGACCATCTCCTTCCATGCTGACAAATATTGCAACCCCTTGGAATGACACCAGAAACTAAGCCAGTTATTAAAGTCAGTCATCTTTTGTTCATATTGTGGCATCATTCTTGGAAAAGGTAAAATGCTGCTCAAGGGTAGCCTCATACCAGTCTGGGACACATATTCCAAGCACTCCATGATGTCTGTCTTCATATAGTCTGGGAGGGTACGTCTCGGGTCATTTATACCCACATGGACTATGACTGAGTCATACTGGTACTTGTGGTCCAATGACCTGAGTGCATGCCTGATGTGGTGGATCCTAGCATCTGATAAGCAACTGACATTGACTATCTCCTTACTCAGCCTGGTGAGAGGACATCAGTGCGTCTCACAATGGAGTCTCCAATGAACAGAATGTTGGATTGTATGGTGGCTTGCCTTATGGGCTTAGAAGTAGAAGCTCCTTGAGATGTGGCTGTATGTGTTGATGTGGGTGTTGTTTTGAAAGAGTACATTCAGGGCTGCTGAGGGTATTTGTTATGTGTACTTAATCTAGGAAGAATTTTGGGGTTTAGGAAGGTTACATTTAAGTGCCTCAGCATATGTTTGTCTATATGTCTTCTTTGAATTGTGTGTGATGGGTGCAGAGTGCATACTACTGATAACATTATTGACATTAAGAGTACTTTTATGTGAGAACTTTGCCTCCAGTGACATTGTGTAAATACATCTCTCACATACCATATCAGTTTGTTTGAGAATTAAATGGTTGCCAGTAAACATGAGGGGGCATGTCAGTGATGTAGCGGTTAGTGTTGTCGCCTTACAGCAAGAGGTTCTCCTGTTTGATTCTTGCCGGGGTGCCTTCTGTGTAGAGTCTGCATGTCCTGTCTGCGTTCACATTAGTTTCCTCTGGGTGCTTCAGTTTCCTCTGACATTCCAAAGACATACAGTAGGTGAATTGGAAACTCTAAATTGGCCCTAGGTGTGAGTGTGTGTGGTGCACCCTGCATGGAGGGTTGGGCCATAAAACCCATAACTGATACAGACACAATGAGTGCTGACAGATGCTCATTGCTCAGTGCACCACATGGTGCCAAATGGGATATAGTGAGAGAGAGAGAGAGAGAGAGAGACACAGAGTAAATATGAGGCAATTTCTATATTGACTTAGGATGCCCATAACCACCAAGCTAGTAATGGCGATAGTGGGAAAGTTCATATCCATGGCAACAGATCCTTTTTTATTGATGAGACAGTTGGAGTGAAAATATAAAGCAATGTCAGGAGTATCCGGTTTGCAGCTCTGGGGATAGTGCTTGTCACTGCAGACTAGTTGACCTCTGTGCAACTAGGTATTGGTGAAATTTCAATTGTACTTTTACAGGAAAAAATGTCAGTCAAAGTGCCTGGGTCTACACCTGACACAGCTAAACTCGTGAGGGAAAACTAATAAGTATACCTGAATATTTAAGGATGAAGTATTTAGGCAGATATTCTGAAGTTAGAAACAAATCTAGCGGTACTTACTGAAAAATAGAATTAGCTTGTGAGGGGAGTCATGTGAATGACTACTGCCTGGCTACTACTGGTGCTGGTCTCACTACAGCTTCACTCTGCTGGGATACAAGGTTCCTTTGCTTCTTCACTCACCAAAAGCAAAATATTAGCACTGATCCCAAGATGAGAAGCAGGCCGCAGCCAGTTTGGTGATCCACAGTCTTGTCCAATATGATGCAAGATTCTGTAGGCTTGTTGTAGCCTTTTCCTGGTAGATGCCTTGAAAAGTCAATCAGAAACATCAAGCACAGACAATCACTTCCCAGCTAGAAACAGTTAGGAATCAATGCCCTCTGCTTCTTCTCTTACCAGGAGTAGAATAGGTTCATAGGTTCATACTAGGCTATCTGCCCGAGGGCATTTACAAGCCCTAGCTATCGCTTTGTGGCTTTACGCACCCCTTTAGTATGGGGAACTATACCCATTATTTTGCTGTGCCTCTGTCGAGCAGTGACACTGAGGTAATCCCTGGGGTATATCTGCGATCTCCCATCCATTGGTCAAGATTTCTCTTGAACAAGGCAGCCCAAGGTGCTCTGCCCTCACATGTACCGATTTGTTTCACAGCATAGGGAGTCTTTGGGTGATGAATCTATCCCTCCAGCATGTCCTATTAATAGTCGGTCAAGGTTTAAGTCTCTCGCCCTTGTGGCTCTGATGGATCTAGATATTTTGAGGTGAAGCATATTCATCAAATCTGGGTTTGACATGGCCTTGTATGTTAGGCAAAGGTCACCTCTGTTAGCGGTGGCGACTGAATAGAGCTGGAGTTCTTTCAGTGGTGAGGAACTTTGTGCCTCTCCAGCTGCTGCAAGTGTCGGGTCAGATACATTCCAATCATTGGTCTGATGAGTGATGAGTAAAGGGAGACTATGACCTCCTTGATCTAGATGAGAATCCCTTCATGATAAGGTGGGCAATGTAGAAGGTCTTCCTAACTACTTTAGCTACATGGGTGTCGAATGACAGACTACTATCAACCTGGGTCCCCAGGTCCCTGATAACTTCTTCTGTGCGGCATTTAACTTTCCCCGTGGCTCTGGCACCAGTTATCCGTTTCTGTGAGACCCTTCTGAAGGATATCCCTCCTGTGTTTGCTTGTACTGGCAGTGCCCTGGGAACGAAACATCCAGAGGTAAGACCTGATTAAACAGCTGTCCTAGCTGTGGGTTTAATTCTCATTTGAGTTCATGGAGCACACAGCAGGACACCATCAGGTCCCATGGATGCTGTGTTTTTGCTTTGATAGTGATGTCTTACCTTACCTTAATTTTTTTGCACTATCTTGTAGTAGCTTCCTCCTTTTGTTGTACAGTTTGTTTATGGCTGGGGTCCACCAGACTGCATCAGTGTGTCTGACTATCAGCACAGATCCCAAGCTGTCACATATGAAGTAGTTATTAAGCTTTCCAGTGATCAGCAGTCTCCAGGAAATAATGTCCCTGTGCTCCTTCTCTCACCAGGAGAAAACAGAAGCATTAATCTTAATATAACTACTGAGAGACATAATGTGGACCCTCCAATAATTGTTGGTCTTGCAATAGATATTCCAGATTTTAAATGTAAGGTGGGAAAACATGGGTTAATATCCTAAGCACTGCAGTATGCACCAAGCAGTTAGATATGAAAGAGGGGTAACTTAAGCTTTAGCTGTCTAAGTGGAGAGCCAGTAATTTTAAAAGAGCAAGATAGACTGAAAGGGGGTGGGCAGTTTGTATTCTGGGTCTATGGAATACAGTGCAAAAGCGAATACATTTAAATAGTTGAAGGGGAGTGATTTCCCAAAATGATAATTTTGTGCTTACAACAGCCAATGAAAGGGGAGAGGGAAGGAGATATATGGCCAATTTAACATAAGGGGCAGGCAACTAGAAAGACAGTGAGTTTGAGGACACAACAGCATGACGGTGGGTAAAAATTTCTGTGTGACTCACAAGAGAATAACAGAAAAATTCCAACTCCAAGAACGTCAGTATTTTATTACAGCAAAGCTTTTGGATATAAATCCTTCAGTGCAGTAAAACAAGAATAAAATCATGTGAGCACTGCCAGCTAATCACATAATTTGTACAATAATTCAATTAACATTTTAGCTTAGAGATATAGCAGTTCCTTAAAAAGTTTCCTTAAAAAGTGCTCAGACATACTTTCAACTCAATTTATAAATAGACACTAGAACTATATACTTAAAAAATTCTATCTAATAAAATATTTATTATAAAAAATTTTTTACATGTTCAAATTATTTGCACATATACAAAAAAAAGAATATATATACATATATACACATTTAAAACGCACTAGGTATTTTAAATGTGTGTATATACATATATACGTATTCTTTTTTGTATCCTTTTTTTGCATATGTGCAAATAATTTGAACATGTAAAAAATTTATATTAGAATTATTTAAGTATGTAGTTCTAGTATGTATTTATAAATTGAGTTGAAAGTATATCTGCGTACTTTTTAAGGAAACTTTTTAAGGAACTGCTATATCTCTGAGCTAAAATGTTAATTGAATTATTCTCTAAATGATGTGATTAGCTGGCTATGGTCAAATGATTTTACTCTTGTTTTACAAAAACTGAAAGAATGTTACAGATTGTACATTGCACTGAAGAAGGATTTGTATCCGAAGGCTTTGCTGTAATAAAGTATTGACGTTCTTGGAGTTGGAATATTTCTGTTATTCAGCTTTTATTTTCTAACTTCTGGTTTATCACTACATCAGCCTTTGGTCTTAAGTGTCTCACAAGAGACACAGCTGTGATCCCTTTCCTAGTTTTAATCTGCAATTAAAAGCAGAATACAAGTAAAACACAGTGAAAAGAGAACAAATCACAATATACAAAATAGAATAAGGTAATAAAGTAATACAAAATACAAGAAAGCAAAAGCAAAGTAACCTTTGCCTCACAACAAATTCTAGCAGAGTCTGGGTGAGCTTTTCCAGTAAAGCTTTGAAATGTTTTATTTAGGTTTAGTTCCTAGCTCCTCCACCCTCAGTTCACAGATAATTAACCTTAATTGACCTAGAGGCTCTTACAGCAGATGGAATGATGAACATAATACAGCAGTTTAAGTTGCACTTACTCATAACAGTAGATGTTTGAGTTTCTCACTGCTGCGGTAGTTGCATTCACCCTCCATCCCCTACTGTTGTATATATTTGTATTTGGGATAGAAATTAGCATTCTCAGTGTTTTTACTTTATATGTTTCTTTTGTTATTATTTTGTTACTGTTGTTTTATGGTTTTAGATTGTTTTCTCTCTGTCTGTCTTTCTCTGCATATGTCCTGAAGAAATCTTTACTGTGACTGCTGATTGCCTCCTTGTGGATTGCCAGTCACAGTCAGACTGAAAGCGTGTGTGTGGTGGCGGTAGTGGGGGCATAGCTTTGGAAGCTGGCTGGTTGTTGTTTCCTGGGGAGGGAAAGAACCCATATAGAGTAACCGCTACTGTGGCAGTCAGGAATTAAAACATCTACTGTTAAGTAAGTGTAATTTATACAACTGTACTTTTCCTTTAATAATAGAAAATGAAAAGTGATGCAGGTTGGTATGAATAATAATAACAACCCTTATGTGTTGAATAATGATATTCTTTCAGTTTACACATCTTTAAAGATCTAAGAACAGATATATCTAATAAAATAGGATTACAGCTGTTGTATTAATCAGGTGGTCAGAAAGTGTTTTTATACTATAAAATTTATCTTGCATGCAGTCTTTTCAAGGTGTAGGTATGTTTTAGTTCCTTTTTTAAAGTTTGGTCAGACTGATCCTTAAGTCCATATCTGTATTTTGTCCATACAGAGAAACTGACATCAAGAAGTTAAAAGGGATTTGGAAGATTTACACAAGAGAAGTCTGATTTCTGAGGGGGTTTAGTTATAAGGCATATTTAAAACATCTAAATTGGTATAGCATAAATTATAGGTTTCTAATGGGTAATTTGACTTGTGCCTACATGTCTCAAGGACAGTATAGTTCAGGTAACTTTGGGATTTATTTACCGATAGTCTTATATTAAGTTAGCAGCTGATAAGAGGGTTAATGCTGTGAGCTGCAGTTCCTGTGGTACAGGGTTTGATTCCTTCAGATCTCATTTGCTTAAAGTATGACCCCTGAGCAAGTCACTTAGCCAGGTATTGCTCCTGGGTTGCCCTAAAAAGTTGTGTGTCCACTGAGCCTACCTAGTAAACAAATGATTATTACTGTTGTTATTACTACTAGTACTATTACATAGAAGAGCAGGTTTGGTCGGATGGAGTTTTTCCATTATAGAACTGGGAAGATTTGGAACAATTTTCCACCAAGTATGAGACAGTCTGACTCTACAATTAGTTTCAAAACAAAAGCTGATTTATGGTTTGAGGATAAAATCTTTTGGACCTTGACTTTGTGGAACAGGGTTATTAATGACTTATTATGCGGTCCTTAGTCATATAATGTTGTAACATTGTAACAGAAGGGCATATCTGCCTAGTAGGTTTTACATTCAAGAGTTTAATTATGACACCATGTAAGCTCATTTTCATTTGCTTCCACATTCTTTTTTTCTATGCTTTATATTCTTGTAGGTCTTGGGATCAAGAAGACTCAGCATTTCCATTTGAAATAGTTTGCATATGTCAAGAAAGAGATATGAATCTGAGAATATAATGTTACCCTTTATGATTATTATTTTGTAGTTCATATTTCATATATTTACATCCACAACTTATTTAAACAATTCATGTGTGCCACAACTATTCTAGAGTTTGAGGATTTAATTGACAGTTGCTCACCTAATATACTTAATGCATTCAACCTGATGGATGTTTATAGTTATGTCAGGAGATACATTTTGTAAGGGTTATCATTTCTGTCTTTGAAATATTTGTAAGTTTCCAATTTTCTGTTTGAAGGAATATATTTCTGAACTTTTGTTTGAATGGGCGTATTGGTTCATCATTGCAGTCACTTGCCAAGATAATGACACTTTATATTTCTACTTTGGCTACATTACTACTCTCATCAACCACCTGGATTCTGGCAGAAATGTCCTTGTTTTATTATGGCCGTGGTCCCATAGTGAGTCCCCCAAAGTGGGATAATACTGCTCTAAGAAATTATAATATATCTTTGTTGGAAAGCTATTAGAGCAGTACAGCACTCACACACCATCCTGCCCTCTATGTAGTTCGATTAAAATGTAGCCAGCAGGGAGTATACTGCAGTAATGGGAATGAGACTTGGATATATAATTTTGAATTGTTCCTAGAGACATTAAAGACATAAAGTTGCTCCCGTTTTTGATTCGGTAATGTTATTTGTGTATCACAGCACACAGTAAAGCCACTCAGTTTGTTGCCTTGAAAAATCAAAAAAGTGTGCCATTCATTTAACCACTTAATGAGAACCTGCTCCACTCCTACCTCATCATATCTTAAAGTTTGGAGTCTTTGAGGACCTGCATAGAAGTGAAAGCTTGCCAAAGACATCATAATTTACAAAGTGAATAGTTCCATTTTTATGACAGCATTGTCTCCATGACTTCCCCTTGTAGATTTTCTCTTATATTGAGTACTACACATGGTTGCACTCTTCCCTGCATTTTGGCAGAGCACAAAGCAAGAAGTATAACACATTTTTTTTATATTTGTCTTACAGGTTATTTTGTATTCAGAAGGCTTTGAATCAAGCAAAATCCTTGCAAGGAAGATGACTCAGATGTATAAACTGTGCAGTGAACAGCTGTCTCAGCAGGACCATTATGATTTTGGAATGAGAGCAGTGAAATCTGTACTGGTCATGGCTGGGTAGGATGTCTCACATTTTTGCTTTATTAACTTGCGGTGGTTATGAGTGTACATGAGTATGGTTCATTTAAAATCTTTGCTGAAGTGTTAGGCTTTCTGACTGATACTTTCTGCCATAAAACCTTAGTCTGACTCTCTTTTAATGAAGACATTTACAAAGACATATTGCTCTTTTCCTGTGTTGCTTACTTCCATTTTTTCCCATTTATCACTAGTGTTGCAAGTTCCATTGAGGCAAGAACTTGCCACCTGTGCTGCTCCTCAAAATAATGTTTAGGGCTACAGTGTCTCTAGAGTCTTCTAGACTCGTGCTATAACAAAAGAAAGAACAGTAAATGCACTGGAGTAATGTGCCTTAAGGAGTGTAAAACCTTGGCCTGAGCAAGGACAAAGAAACAGAAAGGAACATGAAATAAGTGAAGGTTTGGACTATGTTCAGTCTTCCATATTCATGTTCTGGCATTCTTGAAAGTGATATCTGTAGATAAGGCAGTAGCATATGCATGAAAGCACAAGAGGAACTTGTTGCTTCTTCAAAGTGTTAATCACAAGTGCTATACCAAGGCCTGTCATATCCAAGTACTTTATTTCTTAAAGGTATACTACACAATTCCTTTATCATGCACATCTATATATGAGTGTGTGTATGTGTGTGTGTGTGTGTGTGTGTGTGTGTGTATATATATATATATATATATATATATATATATATATATATATATATATATATATAGAGAGAGAGAGAGATACACACATGTACACATATATATATATACCAAATCCAAACCCAGGAAACTGTAAACCACAACTACAACACAAAGCCAGAAAGTAATGTTCCACTGGTTTATTCCACAAAGTTTAGTCACAAAATTCCTATTACACTTAGTGCTTTTGACCTAAATGTGTAAAACCTCCATCAGAGTAAAAACTATACTAGGTGATCTATTTAAAAAATACTAACCAATTAAATCAATTCTTTCAGTCATTCCACTAACAAATGGGGGGCAGTATTCATTATTTGGATATTACCTATTTTAGATGTTTAACTTCCGCCATCTCTCAGAAAAACGTTTTTGTTCCAATTAATATTTACATTTTGATAGTTGCTACCCATTCCATCAAAAGTGTGGTATTGTTAGAGGACAAATGGTGCATTTATCTACTAATTAGCGAGGACCATGTCTACACCTTTGACTTTAACTGAGTGATATCTATTTTTAAGGTTAGGATATCCAGAACATTTGCTCCAAAATATCAGAGATGAAGTAATGGAAAGTAGAAAAGGTAGGTTTACACCCTTTTAGGGAGGAAATCCTATTGGGTCCATCAAAGTGGCTAAGACTCGAGAAGAAGGGTCAAAGTATGGTACCTATCCAACCCTTATTTTACCTTACAGTGCAGATATTTTTAAATACATCAATATTATTAAGAGAGCATGGAACAATGTGTTCAACCCAGAACTAAAAGATAAAGTGGGATCTGATGTTGTTAATCTTCTTTTCATTCATCACTGATGGGGTCGGTTCTGAGCCCTCGGAACAGAGTCGGCCTAATACCAAGCTCGCTCCAGCCAAAAAACTCTCAAGCTAAGCTATTACCCATAGTGTCCTTCTCCATGTTACTTCAGATCTCGTTTGCCACTTAGCCATAAAGTCGCGTTCAAGCCAAGCTCTAAGCTAAGTGGAAAACTTTTGATATCTTTTCTGGATAGTTTGTCTTTTCTTTTTTCTTGTTGGTAATTTTGATATTTCCTTAACATTGTAGCTGTCTGTAGACCTTTTTACCCTTCTGTTTCTATCCTTTTGGTAGTTTTTAAGTACCATTGCTAGTACGGCCTTTCTTCCTACCCTTGTGGTATTTCTTAAATACCATCGTTGGTATTTCTTTTTCTTCCCTTTTTTCATCAAAGCTTGTTGTGTGTTTTTTGATATATATTTGGACATAGATATTGTAGTACAATAGACATATTAGACTTAGATATAGTAGAACCAGAACTCTTGCTGTAGTTTTTTTATCTGACTTGTGTTTCTTGTTAATGATGTCGAATAAAAAGGGCACGTTGGGGTTTAAACATTGTACTTCTTGTAAGGGTAAGCTGCCTAACAGTGATTCCCATGATGACTATGTTTATTGTTTGGGGGTGGCCCTTCTTTCGATGCAACTCCCTTGTGTGATTTGTCAAAGTTTTAGTCAGCGCACTTCAAATGAGAGGAAAAACAAATTGATTTTGAAGGGACTCCTTAAGTCACCCTTTTCAGAGGCCCTTCCTGCGACAGAGGTCTCACCTCCTCCAACCAAGGATAAGAAAAGGTCCCACTCTGTCCCTTCTTCACCATCGGGTGACCAGGGCAAACCTATAAAGTCTAAGGTACCTAAATTGTCTTCGGAGCATAAGTCCGCTTCATCGGCACCGTCCTCTTCCTCTCTGACTATTACTGTTCCTATATCGGTGCCAGCTTCGGCTCAGATACTGCCTACAGCATTGACTACTTACTTCCCAAAGATTATTACAACTTCGGCAAAGTGCGCACCTTCGATGCCTATCTCTGCGATTACACTTGCTACGGAACCTTCTGTGTTGGCTCCGAGTGCCCCTTCAGCACTGAGCCCTTTCATGGTCCCGATAACAATGATTTTGACGCCACTTCTTCTGGTCTCCAAACTTGAGACATCGGTGCCAGTACATACCACACCATGGACCCGATACTCTCCATCAACAGATCCATTTCTAAGGCAAGTATACAGTCCATTCCTAGAATGAGCTGACTCCCCATTGGGAGTATCCACTAGATCCACCAGGAGGCTTTCCTAGTTTGACGTGGTGCATCTTCTAGATTAGCTGTTGACAGCCAGGGGGATACTCACTCCATCTAGGACCCATCCACCTACAGGACTTAGGTTAGTTTCTCCACGGACTCCATCCTACTCTCCTCCTTTGATCAAACCGGTTCCAAATTCTTTTCGGAACCTCCCATCTCGGCACCTGTAATGGACCTCACTTGGGCTCCAGGACTGTCCCTTTGGCCTTCGGTTCCTTATGAACTGAGCCTTCCTCTGCTCCATGATTGGGCTGTGGGATCTTTGGCTTGCGGTACGGTTCCGAGTGTGGCTATGATTCCGTCTATGGTGCCAGGAGCTCTGTTTGCACCAGTCCTGCTTGAGGCACCACCCTTGGGAGTGGTTTTGACGGAGCATGGTGGGACCTTGGTTCCGAGGTTGTCCTTCTCGGTTCTGGGCTCCCATCCCTCTTTGGGCGGACCTTCTTTCTGAGCTGTGGAGAGGGCACTTGCTACTGGAAGCATTCCACTGACATCGGAACCCCAGACCTCTTTTTCCCCTGAGCTACAGCTGACACAAGTCACCGCCCCAGGACACTGGGCAGGAAAGTCACAGGAGACCCTGTTATAGGGCGGCCCCCTCTTCCGAGTCCCCCTCAGATGTCCCTGTGGAGAGATCATGCAAGACAAAGCATGTAGAATCCCCTGAAGAGTCTTTGATGGAGGATACAGATTTTGATGATGGTGAAGGGTCACCCTCTGATTATATCTCCTTTGGGGACATCCTTGAAATGTTAGAACAGAGGGGTGATTGGAAGCCCACCAACCCTTCATCAGAGGAGTCCGTGTTTCTGTAGGCTTTCATGCCCAGCCATCTACTTCTTGGGTGACCCCGCCTGCAGATGAGCTGGTACAACTCATGGTGCAGCTCACTTGGAAGAACCTGATTCTGTTGAGTCAATTCCTCGAAGACCTGAAAAGATACTACCCCCCCCCCACCGAGGAGAACCCACATTGTTCAAGAGGTTTACCAGTTCATAGATTCATAGATTGGTGCTAGGCTAATTGCCCTTGTGGGCCATTTTAAGCCTAGCCAATTACCCCATGTGAGAATCAAACCCCATACCTTGTGTCTGCAAGGCAAACACCTTAACCATTCTGCCATTCTCCCAGTTGATGCTATGATGGTGGCCATGAAAAAGGATCTTGAAGAGTCATACTGTTCACCCGCACAATAGAGAGTCCCAGGCTGGGACAGATTAGGGAAGTGAGTTTTTGCTTCAGTGACTTTTGCCATACGGTTTCTGAATTACTTGGCACATTTTACGAGGGTCCAAAGAGACTTGGTTTCTAAACTCTCTGGAACACTCACAGACAGAACAGGTGTCTGACAAGGTAAGAGACAAGGTTGCCTTGCAGCTCGCAACCCTGAAATCAATCTCCAATTCGTCCATGAGGTTGCTCTCACATGCAACTGAAGGGGCGGCTAGAGCGGTGGGTTTAGGCATAGTTATGAGACACCATGCCTGGATGTGCCTCTGTGACTTCGCAGACCCTTTCAATTCTTTCTTCCTGAATGGTCCAGTTGAAGCATCTTCTCTTTTTGGCCCCAAGGTGAAAGACACCCTGGCCAGGTGTGAACAGGACGGTAATACCCTTTCTGCTGTATGCCTACATTATTCCAGACCTCAGCGTTCCTTTTTCAGGAACCAGAGGAGCAGAAACATGTGGCAAAAAAAAAATCTCAGGGTCCTTTCTGTGCCAAAGTGGTGATGATACCCCCAGGGGCAGAGGGGGTAACAATTCTGGAAGACATCCCTACCGAGGCAGAGGAGGTCCACGTAATCAGGGACCCAGGGATTCTTTCTCTGGGCAGCCTTATCAGTGTTCCTGAAGAGCAACCCGATTGCTTTCATCTGGAAGCAGTTGGGGGACGTTTCTCTTTGCACCACACTGCTTGGCATTCTATAACTTCCAACCGTTGGGTGCAGAACATCATAACCAGAGCTACACCTTTACCCTTATCACTTACCCAAAACTTCCGACAAAACTTCCCAATGTTCCACCAAGTCAAAGGGAAGAAGCAGCTGCAGAAATAAACAAGCTGTGTCAATAGTCATCCAAATAGTCCCACCAGACCAATGCAGATCCGGATTCTACTCAAGATTCTTTTTGCTGCCAAAAAAGACAGGGGACTGGAGACCAGTTCTGGATCTCAGCAATTTGAACAAGTCTGTTGCCCAAACGAAATTCTGGATGGTCATGGTTCAGTCCATTCTCCCTTTTCTAAGGGAAGGCAATTGGATGTGCTTGATAGATCTCCAGGATGCATATTACCACATCAAAGTGGACAAACGCTCCAGGAGTCTACTTCACTTCTGGCTAGGAGCCAATAACTACCAGTTTTCTGCCTGCCATTCGGACTCTCTACAGCCCCCAGAGTGTTCACAAACGGCATGGCAGTGGTCACGGCTCTCTTGAGGCTGCAAGGATTCCAGGTGTTTCCGTATTTGGATGATTGGCTCCTTACCTCCCCTACCAAGCATCTTCTGGTAACAACCCTGCAGTACACTCTTTCTATGGTGAGACATTTAGGAATAACGATAAACTGAGAAAAATCCATCTTTGCTCTGACTCAGAACATAGAGTTCATTGGAGCAGTCTTCGACACTTGTTCTTGTCTGGTGTCTCTTCCAGCTCACAGAATTCAGAGACTGAGGCTCCAGCTCAGGGTGATACTCTGTCAAAACAAAGCCTCAGTAAGGGAGATTCTTCAGGTTTTAGGATCCATGGCAGCTTTCATTCCAATAGTGCCCCTTGTGAAACTGCATGTGAGAATACTCCAATGACTGCTGCTATCTCAGTGGTTTTCGAATTATTACCCTCTATGTTTTCAAATTCAGATAACCAGTTGTTGCAAGCAGGACCTTCTTTGGTGGAAGAGGCCAGACAGAATTTTGGAGCTGCCCATTCCATCCACCCAACCGAAGGCAATTGTGACCACGGGTGCTTCCCTGATAGGTTGGCGGGAAGCATTTCCAGGGAAAGACAGTCCAAGGCACATGGTCCACTTTGGAGGCCAACCTGCATATCAGTGTTCTAGAACTGAGAGTGGTGCTGTTAATGTTGCAAGCATTCCAATCAGTTCTTCCTTCTGGAATGATCACAATTCAGTCAGACATGTCAGTAGTCTGGTATATCAACAAGCAAGGAGGAACCAAGTCCTATCCCCTGTGTTGAGAGGCCATGAGAATTTGGCAGTGGGTGATAGCTTCCAACCACTTTCTGATAGCAATGCATATCCTTGGGAATTCCAATGTGATTGCAGGCAAGTTGAGCAGATCTATTTTTCTGCCTCACGAGTGGTCCCTCAATCCAGACGTAGCAGCGAAAATTTTCAGCTGTTGGGGCCAGCCTTGCTGCGACCTATTCACTTCTCCATCAAACAACAAATGCAGCAGTTATTTTGCCGTGTGTCCCCCACAGGGAGAGTCCTCGAAGAATGCTCTGATTCACAGTTGGACCACAAGACTGCTATATGCCTATCCCCCTCATCCCTCTGATTCCTCAATTCATAAAGAAAGCTATTCAGTTGAAATGCAAAGTGATCCTCATAGCCCCCTATTGGCCTCGGCAATTTGGTTCCCCTTCCTTCAGCTTCATCTGTTATGTTGACCTTGGATTCTGGATCCTTTTCCAGACCTGATTTCTCACCCTCAAGTGTTGAGTCACCCGAAGCTATTCAGTCTCAAGGTGACAGCTTGATTTCTCCACTTCTGTTAATCGCCAGGCAGGATAATGTTCCCTCACCTGCACGTGACATTGTCCTGGCCTCACACAAACCATCCACCAGAAGACTATACCTAGAAAAATGGAAGAGGTTCTCTATTTGGTCTAAGAAAGAAGGCTAGACCCATACTTGGCTCTAGTTAAGCAGTCTTAGAATATCTGCCAAAGTTCTTCGAAGATGGAGCTGCAGCCTCTACCATACGAGTACATCTGGCAGCTATTTCTAATTTTCATGGTGGTTTGGATAATTCTTCCCTCATCTCTCTTCAGTTATGCCAAACCTTTCTTAAAGGGATATCTCACATTAGGCCTCCAATCAGACAACCTATAGAGCCATGGAACCACACGTTAGTTTTTCAGTCCATAACTCAACCTCCTTTTGAACCTGCAGCAAAGTGTGACCTCAAATTTGTATCTTGGAAGTCTCTTTTCCTGGTAGCCATCACATCAGCCAGATGAATTTCAGAGCTTCAGGCATTATGCATTAAAAGGCCTTACTTTATCTTCTACAAGGACAGAGTACCACACCAGACAAACCCATCTTTTCTCCCCAAAGTTATTTCAGATTTTTCCATCAATCAGACCATTGATTTGCCAATATTTTTTCCCAAATTTTACTAATAAAGGGTTATACTGTCTACATTCTTTGGATGTATAGAGACAACTGAGGTTTTATTTGGACAGAACCAAAACAATGCGTAAAACTGACCAGGTTTTCATTTCCTTCTGTGGACCTAGAATGGGAAATTCTGTCTCCAAGGTCACTTTATCTAAGTGGTTAAGGGAATGCATATGCTAGATCTAGTCACTTGCGAATAAACCTATACTTCAAAATGTCAAAGCCCATTCTACCAGATCCATGGCAACTTCTGTAGCCTTCCATTCGAGAGCCTCTATGGATGATAGTTGTGCAGCAGCCATATGGGCTAACCCCCCACACTTTTATTAATCATTACAAATTGGATGTGGTCTCCGGAGTGAGAACTGCCTTCAGCTCAATGGTGCTCAGGAACATTTTTCCATAAGGGCCACCCAAGGAACACAAGGTAGCTGGGGATTCTGTCCCATCAGTGATGAATGGAAAGAAGATTAACAACATCAAGTAAAGAAGTTATGTCTTACCATAACGTTCCATCTGTGTTGTTGATCTTCTTTCATTCATCATTTCCCACCCTCCTTCCCCCTCCAAAGGCTCCTAGGGGATTATTTGGGTCCAAGTGGTGAATTAGGGCATTTCCACAAAAATGGCCTCTGCTTTACAAGTACAAGATGGGCAAACTCGATCTGAGGTAACAGGGAGAAGGGCACTATGGGTAATAGCTTAGCTCAAGAGTGTTTTGGCTGGAGTGAGCTTGGTATTAGGCTGACTCATTTCCCAGGGCTCTGAACCCGAACCCATCGGTAATGAATGAAAGAAGATCAACAACACAGATGGAACATTATGGTAAGACATAACTTCTTTTTCCACCCCACAGTTTACCTTTAATAAAGGGAAGAACATTAAAAATCTTTTGGAGTAAAACAGTACTGAAAATTCAAGTGTTCATCATAAGAAAATGATGAAAAAATGTGAGAGATATAAATATTGTAGGTTTGTTACTGATGGACCCTATGTTAATGTTAAAGGGTTTAACAGGATTATATGTTGCCTTGCTAATTTCAAATGTGAAACCACAAATGTGATATATCTGGCCTCATGTATTTCCTGTCTCACATTTTATATAGGTAAAATCCCACATCTTTATGATATTAAGATGTGCTTTATGTAGACATGTGGCCCATTGCTCCCCTTTTAGAAAGTTTTATCTTTTTTATTATTATTGACAAGATTCAATATATGGACACTGGTGGTAACTTGAATATCTACCTGAATACAAGTTACTGTTTTGGCAAGTATGAGTCAATGCCAGTCGCCCCCATCATTAATGACCATTTCTCTATTATTAGTGTACTGAAGCATAGAGATGAATCTTTTATAGTTTGTAAATCTTAGTTTTTAGAAGGGGTATGTATGTATGTGTGTGTGTGTGTGTGTGTGTGTGTGTGTGTGTGTGTGTGTGTGTGTATATGTATATGTATGTATATAAACATTTTTGTTTCCATTTGTGACCGTATGAAGGTGAATTTTTATTATTTTTTCATACATTTTAAATTATTAAAATAAATTAAATTACTGTAGTAAATTTTCTGGACTATTGTAAGAGTGTTGCTATAGAAGCACATTTATTTGATAAAAATATGTGGTTTGATTGAATATGTGTCAGTCGGATTTAATATATGCATATACATTTTTTAAATTTATGCGTAAGTTGATTTTATGTTTTATCTTTCCAATGAAGCAACGGCTGACAGAATTGATTTGACGTTTTTAATTAGAGATCACCTGATATGATCCTTACTCTGATGAAGTCCTTACACATTTAGGATGAAAGCACCAAGTGTAGTTAGAATTTTGTGACTGAACTTTCTGGAATAAACCAGTAAAACATTGCTTTCTGGCTTTGTGTTGTCATTGTGAATAGTGATATTGTTATGGAAATAGTTTTTCTAAGGTAAGGTAAATGGTTTGGGTTAGCAGACATTACTAAAGTGATAGGAGGGCTATACCCACCCTGTTTCACCTTAATAGTGCATGCTAACCCTAACCAATCCCTTTTCCCTAACCTTAATGGTACACTTTACCTTAAAAAACCCATTCTATAACATTACCATTACACAAGGCATTTTAGATGATCATCATGCACACATCACAAACACACAACACTAACTGTAATTCCTGACCTAACCCCCTATTCTAGCCCTAACCTGTAAACACTCGCACAAGCACTAAATCTATTCGCTTACCTAACCCATGCTATAACCCTAACCCACACTCAGTCAAATTAACCCTTCCTCTAACCCTAACCCACACTCAGTCACACTTTAACTAAACCTAAACCTTAAAATAACCCTTTCTCTAACCCTAGCCCCCACAAGACTACACATACCTGTCCTATCCCCTTACCAAACCCTTCATCTAATCCCACCTCACACACACAATAATCACTTACTTTCCTGGCAAAAAAAAAAAAAATCATGAACAAAACATTTGCTCATTCTGCTATCCATGCAGATTACACTATATATATGTATAAAGATATATATATATATATATATATATATATATATATATATATATATATATATATACACACACACACACACCACAGGAAAAAAAATGTTACTTGTGAGCAACAAAGCTGCTGGCTGAGAATTCAAAATAATCAGGAAAAAGAATCATGCACTGTAGATTGTTCACTGTACTCTAGCTCAGCTGAAACTTCAGAGTAGTCAAGCACTAATAACAAGTGTAATAATCAAAACTTCTGTATAGATAAACAAATAGAGGAGCACTTTCACCCTTAAAAGAGCTCTTTGTCAGATCTCAATACATTTTTTTAGGATTCCCAGCCAACAGCTTTGTTGCTCACAAGTACCAGTTTTCCTGTTGTCTGTTGTTTTTCCTTATGAGAGAGAGACATGTTATCCCCCAAAAGCTGGAAACTATGTTGCCTCACAACAAGGATCTGTGTTTTATATATATGTACATATATATATATATATATATATATATATATATATATATATATATATATATATATATCTGTGTGTGTATTATATTTCTATATATATATATATATATATATATATATATATATATATATATATATATGTAGATATATAGATATATTCATAGGTAGGTACTAGGCTATCGGCCCTGGGGCCTATACAAGCCCAGCCAAAAAGTTACCCTGGCTTTTGCCACCCAAGAAAATTATTTTCCTGTGCTACTGTTGAGCAGAGCTACAGAAGTGATCCCTGGGGTGAATTTCCTATTTCTCATCCAATCATCAAGATTTTTCTTGAAGAGTGCTAATGAGGAGCTTTGTTTGATATAGATAGGTAGTTTATTCCAGAGTATGGGAAGTCTCTGGGACAGGAATCTATCCCTCCGGCATGTTCTGTTTATTGTGGTGACAAGGTTTAGGTCCCTAGAGCATGTAGCTCAGAGGGATTGGGATTTCTTTAAGTGGAGCATGTCCAACAACTCTGGGTTTGACATAGCTTTGTATGTTAGGCAGAGATCACCTCTGAGTAGGCGATATGCGACGGAGTAAAGCTGGAGTTTTTTGAGGCGGTCTGCGTAGGGCATCTGTTTGAGGCCGGTAATCCTCTTTGTGAGGTATTTCTGTGGCCTTTCCAGTTGTTGTAGATGTCTTGTGAGATACATACCAAGAGGGGCATTGTACTCTATAATGGGTCTAATGAGTGATGAGTAGAGGGGAACAATGACCTCTTTTTTTCTGGATAAGAAACCTTTTGTGATGAGGTGTGCCACATAGAAGGATTTCCTGACTACTGCGGCAATGTGATTATCAAAGGAGAGACTACTATCCACCTGTGTCCCAAGGTCTCTTATCGCACTTTCGGTGTTAAGTATACTACCGCCTATGTTGTAGTTCATGGGTACAGAGTTTTTACCAAAGGGGATGACAATGCACTTTTTGGCATTGAGCTTGAGGCCATGGCTTTGACACCAGGCATCTGTCTCAGTGAGGCCCTTTTGTAGGATGTCCACATCGTTAGGAGTTTTGATTATGGCTCCTAGTTTGCAGTCATGTGCGAACTTCATTAGCCAAAGACCTTCTGTGTTAGCCTGTACTTCAGAGAAGTAGATACCAAACAGGACAGGACCCAGGACTGAACCCTGTGGTACTCCACTTGTCACTTGTCTGAAGTCGGATTTGGAGTCTGTTACTTTCACAGTGTGGGTTCTGTCAGTGAGCCAGTTGACAACCCATCTTGTGACATAGGGATTTATACCTAGTTTAGTGAGTTTATCTATAATTCCAGAGTGGGGGATGGTGTTGAAAGCCTTGGCAAAATCTAGATAGGCTGTGTGAACCACCTAACCCTTGTCTACGGTTTTGGTGACTGCTTCAAAGAAGTCTACAGGTTTAGGAGACACGATCTGCCTTTTACAAACCCGAACTGGGTGGGGTCCAGAGTTTGGAGATTACCAATGTCTTTGTTTATAAGTTCCATGATGATACGTTCCATGGCCTTGCAGTCCAGGCTCGTCAGGCTAATGGGGTGGTAGTTCCTGGGGTCCGTGGTGGCTCCCTTCCTTGTGGAGTGGGATAACTGTTGCTGTGCGCCATTCAGCAGGCACAAAGCCTGAGGTGAGGCTATGATTGAACATGGTACTTAGGTGAGGTGCCAGTTCGTTTATGTAGAATGCAGCCTGGGATGTTATCTGGTCCCATGGATGCTGTGTTCTTGGCTTTGGAGAGTGTGTTTTTTACCTGTGCAGCTGTGATTACAGGAACTTTGCATTCTTCCATTATAGAGATGGGCTCTTTAGGGGGTGAGGGGGGGGGGTAAAGTTAGCACTGAACCTATTTGCCAGGATGTTGGCAATATCAGTTGGGTCTGTATGTTTAGTGCCATTGTGCTGTAACTCAGAGCAGATCTGAGTGGTGCCACTGAGATTCTTGACATAGCTATAGAATGCTTTGTGGTTGTCTTTAGAATCAGTGGAGATTTTGTTTTCGTAACTAGCTTTGGAGATTTTATCAGGGATTGCAGCTTCTTACTGAGGCTGACCAGGGAGCTCCTCCACTCGTGGGATTTTACTCTATTTTGCAACAGTTTCTTCCTTCTGTTGTAGAGTTTGTTTATGGCAGGGGACCACCAGATTGTCTTCCTTTTTTTGGAGGATAGTGTCTTGGTTCTGTTTGGGATAGCACGATCCATGCACTCATGTAAGTGCTTATAAAGTGCAATTGTGTAGGATTCAGTAGTCGTAGCTGTATTGTCCATCTGTATGGGTGCCATGAAGTTCACCACTTCTGTCTTAAGAAGCATGAAGTTGGCTTTGGAGAAATTTTTTACCATGGTTTCCTTAATGGGGGGTGGGGGCAGGATGTGGATATCTAGGGTAATTATCTTATGGTTGGATCGGACCAATGAGGCATTGGCTTCAGGTTTGGAACACCGGTCACTCATGTTGGTAATGACTAGATCTAGGATATTGTTGCCCCTGGTGGGGGTATGGATAAGTTGAATCAGGGCACTGGAGTTTATGAATTCCAAAAAGCGTTGAGCGAAGGAGTTGGTACATGAGTAGTTTTCCCAGTTAATGGTGCGGTAGTTGAAATCGCCCATTATTAGGGTGTTTGGTTGAACCCTAATATTTTCCAGTACATCAAGAAAAGAGGAGTAGGAATCCTGGGGCATGGTGGGTGATCTGTATTTGGATTGCAGTTTTGCCCAGAATTAGTTGCACTTGGATAACCTCAGCTGCATTATGCTGAGCAACTAGCCTGGAGGTGTGGATATCCTTAATGAATATGGACACACCTCAACCTTTGGTGTTCCAGTCCAGGTTACATGGCCGAAAAGTGTGGTATGAGTTATAGCCTGGTAGTGCAGGGGTGCTCTCTGGAGCCCTGAACCAAGTCTCAGTCACTGCACAGATATCGATGTTCTCCATTTTAAGGAGTGCCTCGAGTGAGTGCATTTTGAGATTTAGGCTTCTAGCATTGAGTAGCATCACCCTCAGTTTTTGCTTGCCTGTTCCTGTTACGGTGGTGAATTTGTCATTTGAGCCTTGCCTAAAAAAGGCACTATAGGGGCGGCAAGAACCTTAGCCAGTATCCGGAATCCCAGGGGTGACAGGTGCGGGCCATCTCTGGCAAAGCATCGTGGTCTGTCGACCATGTCATCCCAGGCAGACAGATACTGGATCCCTTTAGAATGTATTTATATATACATGTATATATGTGTGTGTGTGTGTGTTTGTTTAGTCACTTGCTGCTATAGTCAAGGTGGATTCCATCAACTATAGTGACAGAGTGGAAGATTCACTGTAATAAGGGTAGTGTGACCATGGAGACAGTATATTTAAGTTAAGTGGCATCAAAGCAAAACCCTAAATATACGTGTGTTGAAGGAACCCCACGTAAAGCATCCATTCCTTGTATTTTGTCTGGGCAGTGAGTGTACGACTATTTCTTCTGTTTTAGTGTTCAGGTATAGGAAGCTGGTAACTTGTTTTTGTTGAAAATCACATTATCTGTTTTATAAACTTTTCATTTTCTTAGGTGATTTTTTTTTTTTTTGCTTTTGAGTATATGTGTGTATTTGTGTATGTGTTTTGAAAGTTAAAAATCTCTGAGTCTAGTTAAGGGTTCAGTTTAATGCAGATCCGGATCCAACAGGAGATGACATAGGCATCGTACACACGCACACCACTGTGGATGTAAAATCATTCCGCACACAGAATTCAAAAATAGCCTTTCCAGTAAGAGAGCATGTGTGTGTGTGTGTGTGTGTGTGTGTGTGTGTGTGTGTGTGTGTGTGTGTGTGTGTGTGTGTGTGTAATTTAAACTAGCTGTTCCATTTCTGTATGAGAACGTGTGTTTGTATATGTGTATGTGTAATTTAAACTAGGTGGTCTGTTAATATGAGAAAGTGTGTGTGTGTTTTTAAAATACCTCTCAACTCCCCAGATTTAGCCTCATAGTTTTGGTCCGTTTATCATAAAATGTGTGGTTTTCTGGGATTTCACAGAGGATTGAAGTCACTAAATAATTACATAATTACATATATGAGTTTGACTTCATATCCTTCAGAAAATGAATGCTAACACAAATCCTGTTATTCTAGCAACTAAATTAAAAAGAGCAATATTTAAAATCTATCCCTATTTTGGGTCATTGTATCACTATTATTTCAGGCTTTGTCCGGATTTCTTACAGTTACAGGATGAGAGGTATGGGCACAGCAACTGTCCAGATTTTTGCTCATATTTTTGGGCTATTCCTTATAAAATTTGTGTTTTTCTGTCAAGTCACAGAGAATTGACATCACTGAATAATGGCATATATGAGTTTGTCTTCATATCCTTTTGAAAATGCATGCTAACACAAAATTCAAATGCAATTCAAATGCAAATTCAGGCTACCAGAAGTTACTTACATTGATCATTTATTCACCAGTTCAGGCTTATAACCAGACCCTTCTAAGCACACAACCATTCTCAATATGCCAGCTCCAGACAATGTTCAATCCCGGCAACATTTTCTTGGCTAACTATCTAGGCGAGTTCATTTCAAACTTGAGTCACTTATCCACACCACTCAGAGAGCTAATACATAAAGATGTATCTTGGTCTTGGTTAGAACAACACCAAACAGCATTTGATGTCCTGACAAAGATAATTGCTAGTCCACCTACCCTCAGATACTATGACATCCACAAGTTACTCTTTCATGTGATGCTTCGAAATTTGGTCTTGGTGCAGTCATTTTACAAGAGGGTCAACCTGTTGTTTGTGTCCAGAACTGTCACCCAAGCTAAAATGCGGTATGCTTAGATAAAGAGCTTTTGGCAATTGTGTTTGCATGTTCCACATTCCATGAATATGTGTATGGCAGACTTATCCAGATCAAGACAGATCATCAACTTCTAGTCACTATCTTGAGAAAGCCTATGCATTCAGCTCCAGCCAGATTACAACGCATGATGTTGAGATTGTAAAAGTATCATTTCAATCTTGTCTATAAGAAAGGCAAACTTCTTTATCTTGCTGATACATTATGCAGATCACCCAGATGTACCACTGAACAGTATGACAATAAGCACTTTGATTTTAAAGTCATTGAGGTGAGAAATTTTTCCTCCACACGTCTTGATGAGCACAGAGATCACACAGCTGCACATCTAATTTTGCAGTAGCTCAACCACCTTCTCAGTGAAGGCTGACCATCAAGGCAATCTAGTTTACCTCCAGAACTGCAACCTTATTTTCCATACAGAGATGAGGTTTTGGCTGACAAAGGTGTCATTATGAAAAGTCCTAAAGTTACTGATCCCAAGTCAATGCAACATGAGTGCATTACTATCTTACATTGTGGTAATGCAAGAGCAGACTCTACCAAAAGAGGAGTGAGAGGACTAATATTTTGGCCTTCTGTGTCACAAGATATTGAGAGAGTACTTTCATCTTTTTCAGTATGTAATAGTACAAAGCCATATCAACAGAGCAAACCACTTTATTTTAACCAGATTCCGGAAATACTTTAATCAACAGTAGCTACAGACATTTTCAAGTGGAATGGTCAACATTACTTGGTATTAGTATACTGATTCTTACTCCAGTTGGTTCAAAATTTACCTACTTCTCAGTCTATCATCCAGTACTCTCATTACTAAGATGAAGCATCATTTTGCAGTGCGTGGATCTCCACACAATTATTTCTGACAATACCATGCAGTTTACAAGCCAACGGTTCAGAAGATTTGCCGAAGAGTGGGACTTTACTCATGTCATGAGTAGCCCAGAGTATCATCAGTTAAATGGTTTGGCAGAACATGTGGTTCAAAGTGCAAAACAGTTACTAGAGAAGCTGAAATAAGACAATAGTGACATTTTCCTGAATCTCTTGAATCTCAGAAATATTCCTTGTGATAAACTTCTTGGTTCACCTGCTTAGAGACTTCTGTTGAGACAAACTAGAACCACATTACCAATCAGTAGTCAATTGTTCGTTCCATGTGTCAAGAACAACAAGTCAGTGAAAGCCAATCTGTTGAAGAAATGCCTAACCCAGAAGCCCTATTACGATAAAACCAGCAAACTGCTCAATCCATTACGAGAGGGAGAAGTGGTAAGGATGCAAACGTCCAAAGGTTATGATTGGATTGGAGTCGTAAAGAACATTTGCCCAGAGTCATGACTGTACATTGTGGAATCACAAGGATCAGAATTCAGGCAGAATCGGAAGCATTTAATACCAGTGTCCGAACCTGTACCACAGCACATATCCTGTGAGAAAGACTCTTATTGCAGAGTGAGTTGTCCGGTGTTCCAGTTCCTGAGGAAGTTCCAGAAGCAATTTCCATTCCTGTGATGAATCCTGAAGTGAGTTGTTCACCAAAATCTGCCCTTGTTATTAAGTCCAGTTCTGATGATTATATTACAAGATCTGGTCAAGTGTTGAGACCATGTTCCAGATTTACAGTGACTTGGACATGACAATATGAAGCATTTGAGCATTGTGTTTTCTTTTCTGATTGTGTATATTGATGCATGCCTAACTGCATTCTTTTCTTTAAGAGGGAATATGTGGATCAGTGTACATATCTCTTTAAGAAACCTCCTGTGGGCACATACTAATATATTGATTACTGAGCACGTGCATGGGCAGAGTGCTTTAGTGTAAACATGTCTGTGTGTAAGCTCTGTTTGTTAATCAGTTTGTTTATTGTTATTAAAGCTGCTATCCATCCTGATGTGTTTTCATGTAATAAAGCTTCTTAAACAAGTACCCCGCCTGCTTGTCACCCCTGGAGTAAGGGACAAGCGACGTTAATCCTATTGTATATGCATCCTCCATCAATTTTTATTAAATGCTAGTGGAAAAAGAAGAAGATAATAGAAGTTTAGTTTCTTTGATACTTAATAATAAAAATGGAAAGTTGTGGAAAATCGAAGGAAGAGTTAAAAGGAAAAAGTGTTTTGATAGAGAAAAAATTATGGAATATGAAAATAAAATAAGGATGTGGTGTTTATAAAATAGAAATAATTTGATGTCTAAAAAGGCTTGGTATAAGGATATTCATAAAATATGTTATGAGGTAAATTCTTGGGAATTATTAAATAAGGATGTTATTAAGGCTGTAAAGGAAAGGAAAAAGTTTTTTTAAGCTGGTTCAGGATTTCTTGTGGCCGTTGTGAATAAATAGGTTACCTGTGAAAGGGAACATGTTATACAAGACAGTCTCATGAAGATTTTTTTAACGAAATAGAGATGTGGAACATAGTTTTTTAGGATGTGAAAGAGTAAAGAAATTATGGGAAAGTTTTTTTTTTTTTAAGTTTTTCATTAGGAGTTATAAATAAACTGGCAGATATAAATATGAAAATTAATTTGTATGAGTATTATGGGTGATAGATATGAAATTAATTGATAGTATGGAGTTTTTTTGTTTCAATTTGGAAGGTGTGAGAAGCTAGATTAAAAGAAGTTTTATTTAATAAAAAATGGAGTAAGTAAAGTAAAGTTTTGGTTGTGGCAAAAAGAGTGTGAGAGAATCTTTGTGTGAAATACTAATGAAAATATTATCAAAGGCAATGTAATTTTGTTTGTAAATTTTGTCAAAAATATGAAAAATATAAATAATGTAAATAATAATTTGACTTAACAATGTAAATAGTGGAAATAAAGGACCCCTACACTTTTTCAATAGACAGTACCACCAACTCAAGGAGATGGGTCCTCAATTTAACATCTCATCCGAAGAACAACACACAGCAGTGTACCATCTACCAGGAGCAAAAATAGAGCCTACTGCCTTCTGCACCAAAAATTAGTGTACTACCAGTTGTGCCACTGACACTTGCAGAGTGATGAAGCCTTGACTGTTTCCCTGGTGGCCATGGCTTGATTACAGTCTTTGGAACTGAGTAGCCAGGCAGGGTGGATGAGGAGTTAAGGTACATGTCCCATTTAACTCTCACAGGGTGTGGGGAGTGTTGGGGCACCAGCAGATGCACAGCATTGGTGCAGTTTCCCTGGTGAAAATTGGGAAAAACACTACTCATCATTCAGGAGGAGGTGCAGGTCTGCTAGGATGGAAGACCTTTTATGAAAGTGACAGGAGACTTTTTCATGGTCAACCTATTGCACACTCTTCCTAGGTGCTTAATCAGTTGTTTGCAGAGGTTAAATAGAAAATCCTTGAACCAGTCCTAATGACTGTCTAAATGATAGGCTCTCCTGATCAACCCTTACTCAGGTGTTGGAAAATGTATGGGCTACTTGGCCATGAGAGGAATGATGATTGATAGCAGGGGCAAAAAGAGCAAAAACAAAAGACATAATAAGCAGACACACAAGTACTTACAAAACGAGACAAAGTTTTATATGGGGGGGGTGGAAGTTTAACACATCCCCCTAAACCTAAAAATGTATAAAATCAGCTCCGGCATTGCACTTTGCCACTCAGGACACTAAACTAATACCCACCTCTCACCACACATACATCACTCACAATTCCAATCACCTATTCATACACAGATACACACACCTGCACATACACACACACACACACACACACACACACACACACACACACACACACACACACACACACATCTCTATCAGTTCAGTGAAAAATCAGTTCAACGAACAGTATTTTCAGTGCACTTGCATCGAACATGCCATTCGTCGAACTGTTCATACTGAGATCGCAGTGCAGTGAGGATTGGGAAATTTGCCCTTAGTGTGATCTCAGAGTTGGTATATATAATTAGTGGGGGGAGGGGGTAGCCCCCCTCCACATGAGCAGAATTTGATGAACTCCATTTCCGATGAAATGCCATTCACTGAAGTGGCACTTTGATGAAGTGATATTGACACCACACGGACACACATACACAAACACACACACACACACACACACACGTACTTATTCTCAAACTCTCGAGTATCCTCGCACACACACACACACACACACACACACACACACACACACACACACACACACACACACACTGAAACTCTCTGAAACCCAGATACACATTCAAAATTCCAAAATCTGTTCTAATGCTGGATAACTGAGGTTTGGAAAGATGGTGCATTAGAAAATGGGGACTAAAGGAAATGAACTGGGTAGCAAAGATATGGTCAGGGTCTGGAAGATAGTAACTTAAATGGGATGGCAAGCAGAGGTAAGTTTGATACAAGAGGTGGGGGAGATGAATGTGAGTGTTCACAATATAACAATGGTATTGGAGTAGTATAAAGAAAGGTTGGAATTATTACGAGGGGGTTGTGTCATGTAAAGAGAATGGAAGACATTGTGAATAGAAAACAATTTGTTATAAAAGGCACACATTTTATTATAAAACGTGTTATTGTAAATAGTGATTGCTTTAAATATGATACCTTGGAGCTTTTCTCCCTGGGACTTCTGTTAAAAAGGGCACCTGTACCCAGTCAGACTTTCCCAGTAAACAAATGTCAATCAATCAATAAATAAATAAATAAAAGTTACAATATTGTAAAGAACTGCTCTTTTATAATATGAGGTTATGAGAGCAAGTTACGACATGGTGCATAATCTAATTTTAAAATATTAATAAAAATTATAAAGAAAAAAAATGAAACTTCTTTGAATGCTATCTCCAAACCACACTATTCCCAGTATCATTCTGCCATCTCCCTGACCCTGTTTCCAATCATCTTAGATGTATTCACTTATAAATCATTGGTGCTGGAGTATACCATAACATGCCTCTAACTCCTTCTCTCGTTGATCACTTTGATATCTCCTCCCATGTTTTATTGGGTCTAATTCTTGATAATAATTTCACATCAGTCTGTTTTCTCCTTTCTTGCTTGCCTAGACTCCAGATCTTTGCTACAATTGAGTTTTCAGCCACCAGAACTATCTTTTCTGTTCCTATACTAGCTGAAGTCCTTTGCTTCCTGTCCCCTACCTGTACTGTCTGTAACCTTTACTCCTCAACATCTACCACTCTGTCTTTTTCATTGTCTGTGTTGGTTGACTCCCTACTGATGGTATATATAATCTCTTCCCTATTTTTGATATCCTCCTCCTATAAGACATCTGCACTGCATTTCCCTTTGTGCCCTCTGTCTGTCTTGTGTTTCTTTCTTTTTGCCAGTTTTCCTCTTGCTCATGTTGTAATACTGCCTCCTATTTTCTTACTGTAACTCTGGATCCCTGTTATCACTTAACATTATTGTTTGTATCTGTCCTTCCACACTGGCTTCCTTCTCTTTGTCCTCCCTTTGTGGGCATGCCTCTTACTTTCTGCTTTTCTTCCTTCACCTTACTGTCTGCCATACCATCTGCCTGTAACCTGTGACAATTTCTGCCTTATGTATTTTCCCACCCCATTTTTTTCTGCAGGTCTGTTGTTGTCTATTCCTCTGCTATCCCATTCTATACTGTTAAGCCTGTTTTAACAAGCCTACTAAATGCTATATCTCCCATGTTTTGCAATGAAGCTCCCCCATTCTCTGCAGACCCCATGATGTTAAGTTGTCTATCTTGCCTTCGTTCTTGCTGGTTGGGATCGTCAGCTCCGACTCGGCCATCTTCTATAGATCGAGAGCTGTTTACTGGCTCAAGGCTACCCCTTATCCCATGATGCCTAGCGATAGCTACCCAGATCTCGTTTGCCGCTTCAGCTGCGAGGTGTCATTTTTCTGGCTCAGGCTCATATAAAATTTTTTTGTATAACTTTCTTACTCTAGAAATATATTTTTTCAGTGTTTTATTGTTAACGTTTAGTCTTGTTTTTTGTGATAGCTAGTGTTTAGTTGTATCCCTTCCCTTCTTGTAGAACTCGTTTAACTTAGAGAGTGCTCCCCCCTGTCCTTCTTGTCAGGTTAGCCGTTTAGGTTAGAGGCTTTCCTTCTACCTTTCTTTCATAGATTAGCCGTTTAAGTTAGAGGCTTTTCTTATAAAAAAAAAAAAAAAAAAAATCCTTTAGCTATAGTTAGTACAGTGTGTTTGTTTTTGTGTAAACTGTATTTTACTTTGGTAGCTGTTGTGGTATTTGTTGTTTCCTTCTTTCAGGATGTCAAAGGAATCCAAAGTGTCTGGATTCAAGAAGTGTGACTCATGCTGTCAGAAAATGTCTCTGACAGATGGGCACACTTCTTGCGTCTATTGTTTAGATGCTGTGCACCTGCAGGACTCTTGTTCTATCTGCCATGCATTTAGTCCAAGAGTCCTGCAGGAGCATAAGAATAAGCTTACTCTTAGGGGTCTTTTAAAGCCCCAGGATTCACTGGCCAAGACCTCTCAGCCTGTGAAATCCCCTAAATCTACCAAGCCGTCGGCTCCAAGTTCGGAGCCGTCCTCGGTTCAGACTCTACCTTCTACTTCGGTTCCGGCTGGCACTGATAAGACTATCTCCCCGTCGGCTCCATCAGAAACTTTGGAGCCTTCACAGAGCCACAAGAGGCTGAGGTCCCCTTCTTTGGAGTCGGTACATTTGGCTCCTCGATCTCCCTTGCTTCAGAGCGAGCGCAGTCACAGATCCTCTCACTCCTCTCGATCCTCTAAGCTGTCGGATCACGATGTGGAGAGAGTGGTCAGTAGGTTGCTAAAGTCGCTGGCACTTACCAAGATGTTGTCCAGCCCTCCTCAACAGGTGTCGGCTCTGTCCACTTCTATTGATGTTCCTCCTCCGACTCCAATGACTTTGGAGCTGGAGTTCGTTGGAGTTCGAGTAGTGGAACCGTCGGCTCTGATAACTCTATCTCCTTCGGTTCCGTCATCGGTTTCGATCCCCTTGGTGGTGCTGTCCATCAAGGGATCTGAGCGCCGGGGCTCCCTCATCGGCTCCGAGGGGGCGAGTGGCATCGGACCATTGTCCGACCCTGTTCTCCCTCTTGGAGCTTCGGCGCAGGTGAGCTCGGCTCCTACATCAGCCTCAGAGCCATCTCCCTCAGTGCGGAGAAAGATTCCGATTTCCTCTGAACTGGAGCTTTCTCTGCATCATGGCAGAGATGCCTTCGATGTCATGAGGAGTGTGCTGGCCACTGAGTCAGCTCCACTATCGGCCCCACCGGCTCCGTTCCCTATAGTGCCTGTGCCAACCTCTGCTGCTCATCCAGACCCCAAGCCTAGGGAACCGGCACTCCAGGGCACCCGATTGGATGTTTCCTCTTCTTCTGAGGCCTCCCCTGATCATTCAGAGGAGCCCCCTCGTAAGAAGAAGTGCAAGAGGAAGCACATTGACTCCCCTGAGTCTGTCACTTCTGATACAGACTTAGATGAATCAGAGGGGTCCCCGAGATCCCCCTCTGAAGATGTTTCCTTCTCTGACATCCTAGAAATGCTTAAGCAGAGGGGGAAACTGGAATCCCCTAGCCCCTATCGAGGATGAGTCTGTATTTCTGGATGCGTTCGGTTCCCGACCTTCCACCTCCTGGGTTTCTCCGCCTTTCAATCCAGTTATGGCAGTGGTGGCTCGAAAGGCTTGGTCAGCTCTGGATACAGTGGAACCAACTCCAAGGAGACCTGGTAAATTCATCACAGCACCCCAAGATAAGCAGTTCCTCACCAAAGGTGTTCCTGTTCATGCCATGGTGGTAGCAGCAGCCTCCAAAAAAGAGTTAGCAGAGACCTCTTCGTCTGTCCATCCTCCTAACAAGGAGTCTAGGACCATGTACAGATACACGAAGTGAATTTTCGCTTCAGCGACCTTTTCTATGAGGTCACTGAACTACTTATGTCATTTTACCCGGCTTCAGAGGGATCTCCTTAAAGAGCTCGGAGATACCCTTCATGATCCATCAGATGAGGGTGCTCAAGCTAAAGTAGCTTCCCAGCTGGTGATGCTTAATTCTGTAGTTAACTCCTCCATGAGGCTCATTTCCTATGCAGCCGATGGTGCGAGTAGAGCTGCAGGTACAGGTGTGGCCCTTAGGAGGCATGCATGGATGCGGCTGTGTAATTTTGCAGAATCCTTTCGAGCACCATTCACCAACACCCGCTTTGATGGTTCCTTGCTTTTTGGACCACAGGTGAAAGACACTTTGACTAGGTGTGAGCAAGAAGGCAAGACTCTCTCTCTGCCATGGGAGTCCATTTTTCCACTCCTTCTAGACCGTGCCCCAAAGGTCAGAAGAGTGGCAAAATGTGGTTCCGAAAATCCCAGGGAGCCTTGCCTGACACACATAGCGATTTTTCCTCAAGGAGCAGAGGGGGAAACAATAACTACAGACGCCGCCCTCATGGCCGAGGGGGTCCACAGAACCAGGGCAACAGAGAATCTTTCTCTGATAAGCCCTTTCAGCATCCCTGAAGGGTTGCCCGGCTGCTCACCTCTGGAGGCAGTCGGGGGAAGACTTTTACTGTACCCAAAAGCCTGGCAAGATTTAATGCAAGACAGATGGGTACAGTCCATTATATCTGGAGGTTACAAAATTCCCTTCTGTCAACCCCCCTTACCGTCAAGGAAATCCCTTCCAGATGTTCCACCCAATCTGAAGGACTAAGCAGTAATAGAAGTTTCAAAACTGCTAGAAAAAAAAGAGTCATCCAGGAAGTCCCGGCACACCAGCACGGATCCGGAACTTATTCAAGGTTCTTTTTGGTACCAAAAAAGACAGGGAACTGGAGACCAATTCTGGATCTCAGCAGACTAAACAGGTCTGTACAAAGAACAAAGTTTCGGATGATCACTCTACAGTCCATTCTACCCTTTCTGGGTCAGGACAATTGGATGTGCTCGATAGATCTTCAGTACGCGTACTACCATATCAAGATGGACAGGTGCTCCAGAAGATTTCTTCGCTTCTGGCTGGGAGCCAGTCATTACCAGTTCAGAGCTCTGCCCTTTGGTCTCACCACAGCCCCTAGGGTGTTCACCAAATGTATGGCAGTGGTCACGGCTCACCTAAGACGTCGAGGATTCCAGGTGTTTCCATATCTAGACGACTGGCTCCTCACTGCTACTACCAGGCATCAACTTCTTCAAGCCAGGGACTACACAATCACAATCTGCTCCCAGTTAGGCATTACAATAAACTTTGAAAAATCTGCCTTGTTGCCCTGTCAGGCTATCACCTACATAGGTGCAGACTTAGACATAAGGAACATGTCCGCAAGGCTACCGCCAGAAAGGGTGTCTACAGTTCATCAGCAAGTACAAATTCTGATGCAGAGCAAAAGAATCCAAGTCAGGTTTGTCCTTCAAACTCTGGGTTCCATGGCAGCAGCCATTCTTCTAATCCCACTGGCTCGCTTTCACATGAGGATCCTTCAGTGGCTTCTGTTCACACAGTGGTCTTTCCAACAGCTGCCCATGTCTCACACGATCATGATTACAGAAGCATGCAAAAGGCACCTTTCCTGGTGGATGGTCTCCCCACTACTGACTCAGGGCAGACCCTTCATTCAGCCCCCTCCGGTAGCCACAGTGACCACAGACGCCTCCCTGATAGGGTGGGGGGGACATTATCAGGGCAGGACAGTCCAAGGCACTTGGCAGCCTCACGAGTACCATCTGCACATAAATGTCCTAAAAATGAAAGCCATGCTCCTAGCTTTGCAAGCCCTTCAGGACTCTCTTCCTTCTGGGACCATTGCAATTCAAACAGACATGTCAGTTGTGTGGTACATCAACAAGCAGGGCGGAACCAGGTCTTACCCCCTGTGTCGAGAAGCACTCAGACTGTGGCAGTGGGCGATTTCCTCCCAACGTTTTCTGATTGCGATTCACATCCCTGGGAGGTCCAGCGTCATAGCGGACAGGCTCAGCAGAGCTATCCTCATGCCTCACGAGTGGTCTCTGAATCAGGAAGTTGCGTATCTTATCTTCTGCAAATGGGGACAGCCTTGCTGCGATCATTTTGCCACCCCCTTCAACAGCAAATGCAGCAACTACTTCTCCTTTCTTCCTCTTCCAGGTCACTCACCCAGAGACGCTCTAGTCCATGATTGGCCTCAGGGACTTATTTATGCCTTTCCTCAGTTTCCCCTGATTCCAAAACTCATACAGAAAGCAATATCGTTGGGTTGCAAAATGATCCTCATTGCCCCCTACTGGCCTCGACAGATATGGTTCTTGTTCCTGCACCATTACCTTCTCGATCAGCCCTGGACTCTGGATCCGATTCCAGACCTACTCATTCATCAGTCAGGCGGGTTGCATCAATCCCTCCAAATACTCCAGCTCACAGCTTGGTTGCTCCACTTCCAACCTTAGCCAGGCTTCCCAGCATTTCCCCGGCTGTATGTGAGATTATTGTCTCCTCTCACAAGTCCACAACCAGAAAAACTTATGCTAGTAAATGGAAACGTTTTTCTTGTTGGGCAGAGGCTAGGAACGTAGATCCCTTTTCAGCCCCAGTCCACAAAATTCTGGAGTTCCTAGCACAACTTTTTCATTCCGGGTCCGCTTCTGCTACAATCTGGGTTCAATTAGCGGCCATTTCTAACTTTCATGTTGGTTTGTCAAATTCAAACAGTACGTCTCATAAGCTCTGTAATGCTTTTTTGAGAGGGACTACTCTCCTTAGGCCTCCAGTGAGAGATCCCCCTCCTCCTTGGGACCTTAATTTGGTACTAGCTTCCTTAACTCTGTCCCCCTTTGAACCAGCAGGATCCTGCTCCATTAAGTTTCTATCTTGGAAGACACTCTTTCTGGTAGCTATTACTTCAGCCAGACGCATCTCTGAACTTCAGGCACTATGTGTTCATCCTCCATACTTGTTTTTTCATAAGGACAGGGTTGCTCTGAGGACTAATCCTTTGTTTCTTCTGAAAGTTTGCTCAGAAAATAAGTTAAACCAATCTATAGACCTTCCTGTGTTTTTCCCTAACCACACCAACAAGGCAGAGTACAAATTACACCAATTGGACATTCATAGACAATTGTGTTTTTATCTGCACAGGACTAAGGAAACAAGGAAGTCTGACCAACTATTCCTCTCCTATGCTCTAGGCAAACAAGGTCTCCCAGTTTCCAAGGTGACCTCATCCAGGTGTTTGTCTCACACTATTACCTTCATCTATCAATTAGGGAACAAAGAGTTACCTATTAAACTGAAAGGTCATTCTGCTAGGGCCTTGGCCACCTCTTTAGCCTTCCAATCTAGGTTGCCCATGGATTCTATCTGTGCAGCTGCTATGTGGGCAAATCCTCATACCTTTATTTCTCATTACAAGCTAGATATGGTCTCCAGGAGCAGAGCTGACTTTGGTTCCACTGTTCTGAAGAGTCTGTTCCAATGAGCCACCCAGGATTGTAGGTGCTAGGGACGCTGTCCCAACCAGCAAGAACGAAGGCGAGATAGACAACTTAACATAAAGAAGTTATGTACCTACCATAACGTTCCATGTTAGTTGTTTTCATCTCGCCTTCTTTCTTGCGAACCACCCTATGTCCCCCTGTCCTATTGGACCGAGAGGAGTTCTGGTTTCACTGGCTGAGTGTTCTCTGGTTTGTCTCCTCTACTGACTTAGAGAGTATGACAGGTATTCTCAACCTATTTGTTTGGACAGGTTTATTCTCTGGCTATGTCTGGGGTTAGCTATTTCAAACGAGATCTGGTTAGCTATCGCTAGGCATCATGGGATAAGGGGTAGCCTTGAGCCAGGAAACAGCTCTCGAGCTATAGAAGATGGCCGAGTCGGAGCAGAGGATTGGCTCCGATCCCAACCAGCAAGAAAGAAGGTGAGATGAAGACAGCTAACATGGAACATTATGGTAGGTACATAACTTCTTTTTATCTGCCATTTCTGTGCTCCCTTAGCCAATCAGCTGTTCCAAATCCTGAGCATCTCACAAATGTATTTCTCATTCTCCTTTCCCAGTCTATGCTACTTACTCCTTTCATGTCCCATTCTTTGATCCCTAAATGTGTTCTTTTTTTTCTAGTGAAACATCATTAACATTAGATGGTAAACAATTCTCACTTAATTTACCTTAAAATTCCCTACTCGTGGGCTCAAAGTATCAACTATGCCTGCTATCTCTTTCTGATGACACAGTTTAATGGGCTTTTCAGAAGGAATCTCTTCACAATCAGTAGAGTCTCATAAATACAGAGGTCTTTCAAAGCAAACATTCACTCCACACCATTATCTTCACATATTAGAGAAACAACTTTGAAACGAATATCTGCCTAATCAATCCTCGGGGTTAAAGAAAAAATTAAAGAAGCTGAGAGGCTTGAGTAATATGCCTCATTCACTGCCCTATAATTGTAAATCAGATCAAAATAATCAAATAGATTCATAGGCAATCCATAGACCATTAAGGAGACTAGCTTAATTGCCCCAGAGCTTGCTCTGGTTAAGTGGAGTGTTCAACATCACACAGTTCCAAATGAAGGCTGAAGGAATCATACCCTTAACTTGGTAATAACTCTTGACCTTAATCCAGTGTGCTAAATGCTGGACTTTACTAGCTATAAATCAAATCAAATGAAGTACCGCAGTAAAAATTACATTACTGTACAATGAACTGTTGTGCAAGATTATATAGAGTGAACTGGAAACAGCTGTAAATTGCCACATAACTAAACAAAAAGAAACACAGTAACAGAGTAACAACTATATATATATATATATATATATATATATATATATATATATATATATATATATATATATATATATATATATATATTTATAAAATAGTGATCCCATTAGCATCTTGTTTGTCAGAGATTTACAGCTCTGTACAGATTCTAACTTTGTCTTGCTTCACAGCTGTTATTGCTGTTAACCCAGTGCCACTTTGTAGGCTCATTCTGCTTCACAATCACTCCTAGATATTACAGACACAAGTTATTTTTTGCTTTTGTTTTTGTTTTTTTCTTTCTTGGAGCTAAGGTTACATTACATTGTGCAAATATCACTGGCACAACTTCTGGTGACAGTTTATTATGATATTATGTCTTCAAGTATCCAAGACCCTCAAACAGATCAAAATAGTTTGCTAGGGCATTTGTTTTAGCTTTATTGCATTGCAAATTGTGTTTCAGCATCTTTGGTCATGCTAACAGAAGTCATATGTTTTCAAAAGTCTCCTTTTGATGCATACCTTTTATCTGAAGAAGCTTAAAAAAATCTGCTTTTAATTCAGTTCAGAGGCTTTCCTGTCTAATTGTGATTATTTCTGTACTACTCACAGTGTGGCACTGCACTCAGTCACATGGCTATCAGTGTAAGTATTCTGTCTGCACTTCTGAACATGCACATTAATCACTTAATTGGTTCAGAATTCAGTCTGTTCACTTTTTTCTGTTCACAATGGCTAGAAGCTGCATTTCTGTGGCCATCGACTACCTTTATAGCCTGAATTTTATTTTTTTACATAGAGACACACACACACTTTTGTGTGTTGTTGGAGAGATATCATTTCTGTGCCAGCCCAGATAGTTTCTGCTGGAAGTCATTTAATGCAGAAAACATTTCAGTGGCTAATAAAACAAAAAAAAGTGCAGGGGAGAGAGGGTATCCTTGGTATGCATCCCTTTAAAACATAAATAGAAAGTACTGGTTTTAAGTAGTAAGTACCATGACGTGAGGGATTTATATAAAACATTGTTGGCCTGAATGTTAACAGTATTCCATACTCATTCAAAGCATGCTATAGATAGACCCATAATACCAAATCAGATGCTTTCCAAACATCTCTGAGGATTGCTACTGCTGGAATCTTGTTGGTGGAGCTGCTTACGGGTAAGTATTACTACTACACCCAGTAGTGAACCAAGACAGTCTGTGGGCAGTCAACAGTTCTGGTCTCCTAAGCACTCCCACATATAAATTCATACCCACTGCTTTCTCATCTGCCCTATCCATTCCCTACTATGTATGTAATATCCACTTCTACTGTTATTAACTATTTTATTGCATCTCTTAGTATTCTACAATTTCTATTCTCCTTACTGCTAAAAGTTCCCTCCATACATGTATATATTATGACCTTTCTTTTGGCTGGATCAATCACATTTATCTCACTTACAACACCTGTATTATGCATTGTATATTCCTTACTCTACTTCTTTTTAAACATTCTTTTAAGTATGTGCATATATATTTTTACATCTATATTATGTTATGTCATTATACTGTATAATTTAGTTATACTTTTAATTTTACTTTACCGTTGGCTTGGGTTGAGCCTCCAAATGTACAAGTTTGATCAGTGCTCTACCCTGATAAACTAAATCAAATCAATAAATAAAATAAATGTTTAATTAATAAATTAATTAATTAATAAGTAAATAAATAAACATCTTAAAGAATCAAGTCATTCTACGAGTATTTTTGCATACAGCTTAATTTCTACACATATTACTGTAATGGGCCTGTTATTGTCGTGAATGGATCTATGCTTATCAGTCTTAGTAAGACCCATGATGAGAGATACCTTCAAGTGCAACAAGGTGTCACTTGAGGGAAAAAAAAAATGTCTGAAAAAGTGATAATATGGCAGCACTTTTTTTATTGAAGAACTTTGTATAACACAGTGGGGATGCCATGTGGACCAGGTGCATTACCAGAAGGTGCAGGGTTCAGACTCCAGGTAAATTCATGTTGAGTTATATGGATAGTTTTATTTATTTATTTAACATTTGTTTATTGGGAAAGTCTGACTGGGACAGAGCCCATTCTCAGCGGGGGCCTGGGGAAAAACACTCCAAACACATCGTTGGTTGACAGGTTTTAAACTGAAGAGAGTTTAAGACATTTTAACTACTTAATGAAGGCAGAAACCAAAGCAGTTCTGTTTAAATTACCGGACTGTGGTTTATAATCTAGGTTCACATAAAACAATCTAAATGTTATATTGATGACCACAGATTAGTAAATAGATTGGAGTTGTTCACTTTTTACTAGAGATTTGTCAACTCAGTGCTTTGCTAACAAGTAAGCAAAGAATCTCTCAAGTTTATGTTAGAAGGCTCAAATCTGGATTGCTCATATGTATAGTTCACTGCACTCTTTAATTTGCTGTGTTTAAATTAATTTTATGTAGTTTCAAAGCCTTGATGAGCTCTCTGTTTTTATAACCAGAAAACCTATATTTACGAGATATCAACTTCACTTCTGTCTTCAAGGTAGATATGCAAGTGTCATGTTGCTTATAAAGAAGTAGCTTGGTGGCTGTAGCAATTATTCTAATTTCTGTTTAAATGATTTCCACCTCATAAAATTTGAGTACTGTAAGGTGAGAGCAAATCTCTTCACTCCTGTGTCTCTCTGGCTAGCTCATCCCTGCAGTATCAGTGCCATTTATCTAGATCACAGTTAGAGCGCCATCCTTTTATGCTATGGAGCCAGACAAGGACTGTTATTGTTAAACCAGGATTCAGTAACAACCAGGTCAGGCTTATGTTACATAATGAAGAAGCAAGTTTTGTCTGCTTTAGTTCTGATACTTTATGCTTTAATCAGGAAGCAGGATAACGCATATGTCTTCACCTAGAAACAAAGTTTGGTGGAAGAAGAGAAGTCTGGGTTAGGCTGGATGTTACCCCTTAGGAGAAGAGTGAATGTTATTGGTGTGAATTTATATAGTTTTTTATGAAATCTCAGGAAAATTAAAGCATAAACATTCTGGAATGTTAATATAGATGACATTATTCATTTATGTAATTTGGTTAGCAAGATCTTTAGCATGGATTATGAATTAAGCCATAACTGTATAGGCTACAACATAGTGCTAACACATTACCCTGGATGCATGTTGCAAGTCCATTTATGACCGTCTTTAAGGAATTATTTGATTTTTTCCCCAAAAAAGTGTTCTCTGTAATATTTGGTGTTTCTTTAGACAAGCTGTTTCAGCTAGCTGAGATTATTCTGGAGAAAGCCCTTTTACCTTGACTTAAGTTGAATGAGGGGTCTAAGAAGCAGTGTATATATACATATATATATATATATATACATATATATATATACATATATATATATATATGGCAGACCAGTTGAAAAGTAACCCAGAGTTTTTTTTCCAGGGGAGGGCAATAACCATTATTTAGAAGCTTAAACATTAGTGACTTTAGCAAGACTAAGGCTCTAACTGTTACATGAAGTCAAGTGGTCTTCTTCATTCAAGTCACATTAGTGTTCCATACAACTGGCTATGAAAATACATAATAGAATCTTATTTTATATAATTTGACTCAAGAGATTATTTTGTGCTGAGTTAAATATTATCATTAGAAGGGTATATTAAATTGATCAGTCACAGCATGAAGTTATGGGAAAACGTAGTGGAAGCAAGGTTAAGAAGG
The DNA here is from genome assembly GCF_019279795.1 of Protopterus annectens. Lineage (NCBI taxonomy): Eukaryota > Metazoa > Chordata > Ceratodontiformes > Protopteridae > Protopterus > Protopterus annectens. The sequence continues at coordinate 67,629,366 of NC_056751.1, forward strand.
GACGTGATGATTAGCGATCAGCAGTATGGTTTCATGCCTGGAAAGAGCACTACAGATGTGATCTTTGCTCTGAGAGTGTTGATGGAAAAGTACAGAGAATGTCGGAAGGAGTTGCATTGTGTTTTTGTAGACTTAGAGAAAGCATATGACAGGGTGCCTAGAAAGGAGTTGTGGTATTGTATGAGGAAGTCAGGAGTGTCAGAAAAGTATGTAAGAGTGGTACAGGATATGTACGAGGGTAGTGTGACAGCGGTGAGGTCTGCGGTGGGAGTGACGGATGCATTTTAAGGTGGAGGTGGGGTTACATCAAGGATCAGCTCTGAGCCCTTTCTTATTTGCAATGGTGATGGACAGGTTGACAGATGAGATCAGACAGGAGTCCCCATGGACTATGATGTTTGCAGATGACATTGTGATCTGTAGTGAGAGTAGGGAACAGGTGGAGGAGACCCTGGAGAGATGGAGATATGCTCTAGAGAGAAGAGGAATGAAGGTCAGCAGGACTAAGACAGAATATATGTGTGTGAATGAGAGGGAGGATAGAGGAATGGTGAGGATGCAAGGAGTAGAGGTGGCGAAGGTGGATGAGTTTAAATACTTGGGGTCAATAGTTCAGAGTAACGGTAAATGTGGAAGAGAGGTGAAGAAGAGAGTACAGGCAGGATGGAGTGGGTGGAGAAGTGTATCAGGAGTGATTTGTGACAGACGACTACCTGTAAGAGTGAAAGGGAAGATCTACAAGAGGGTAGTGAGACCAGCTATGTTGTATGGGTTGGAGACAGTGGCATTGACAAAAAGGCAGGAGTTTGAGCTGGATGTGGCAGAATTAAAGATGTTAAGATTTGCATTGGGTGTGACGAGGGTGGACAGGATTAGGAATAAGTATATTAGAGGGTCAGCCCAGGTTGGAAGGTTTGGAGACAAAGCCAGAGAGGCACTATTACGTTGGTTTGGACATGTGCTGAGGAGGGATGCTGAGTATATTGGGAAAAAGATGCTAAGGATGAAGCTACCAGGTAACAGGAAAAGAGGAAGGCCTAAGATAAGGTTTATGAATGTGATGAGAGAGGACATGCAGGTGGTTGGTATGACAGAGCAAGATGCAGAGGACAGGAAGAAATGGAAACAGGTGATCTGCTGTGGCGACCCCTAACGGGAACAGCCAAAAGAAGATGATGATGATGATTAGAAGGGTATAATCTAATAATGGTAGAAGTATATTTTTAACAAGCATTTTTGTATGAAACATTTAGCTGTTGCATAACATCTTCAGCTATTATTTACTTTGTATGGGCAGTTAAAGTAAGGAAAGTGATAAATACAGTCCCCCTAAATAGTTTTGTTTGCAGACTCTTGGAATTACATTTCCAGGTGGATCATTGATGGATCATTTTGAAACAGAACTTAGTATTCAAGGAATTGATAATATTGAATTAGTTTTGGAGAAGTTTATGAGGACTTCGTTGTCAGCTGCAGTGGCGCAGCAGTTAGCGATGTCGCCTCACAGCAATTACATTTCCAGGTGGATCATTGATGGATCATTTTGAAACAGAACTTAGTATTCAAGGAATTGATAATATTGAATTCGTTTTGGAGAAGTTTATGAGGACTTCATTGTCATCTGCAGTGGTGCAGCAGTTTGCGATGTCGCCTCACAGCAAGAGACTCTCTGGTTTGATTTTAGTCTGGAACGCCTTCTGTGCATAGTCTGCTTGTCATCCCCGCAGTCGAATGAGCTTTAAAGACATGCAGGTTGGTGCGTGGGTGTGTGTGCATGTGCCTTCTGTGAAGGTTGGGCAACGAGCTGGCGACTTGACACCGTAAAAACTCTATGCCAATCAGTCTGCAGACCGGTGATCTGCTATGGCAACCCCTAACCGGGAAAAGCCGAAAGACACTGCTAAGAAGAATTTGTTATGTTAAAGCTGGAAAACTCCTTGGTTTACGTCTTCATATATTTTGTAGCTTTGGAGTAGAATTATGAGAATTTAGTAGGACTCATTGTCAATACAAAGAATGCAAGTTAATGTCGTTGAGGTCTAAAGGAAGATCATTAATACATATTGAGAAGAGAGCATAAGCCAGACCCTTGAGAAATGCCAGCTGAAAAGTAACCCAGTTGTGATTCTACTTAGGCCAAACCAAAATCTTAGCAGCTGCACTATATAGTCTTACCCCTTCATCAGTTCGCTTGGATGATAAATGTATACAATAAATTTCTCAATAAAACAAATCTAAGAAACCAGTAATACTATATGATCTTAATATAAATGACTAAGCAGTTACAGAAGGTACAGTGAATATAAAAAGTGTACACACCTCTGTTAAAATGCCAGGGTTTTGTGATATAAAAAAATGGGACGACAGTAAATCATTTCAAAACTTTTCCCACCTTTAATGTGACCTATAACCTGTACAATTCAATTGAAAAACAAACAAATCTGTTAGGGGAAAAATATAAAAAAAAAAAGTACAATAAGCTGGTTGCATAAGCGTGTACACCCTTAAACTAATACTTTGTTGAAGCACATTTTGATTTAATTACAGCATTCATCTTCTTGAGTACACACCTGCCATCAATTAAAGGGACTCTGATTAACCCCAAATAAAGTTCAGCTGTCCTAGTAGGATTTTCCTGATACTTACTCAGTTGCCTGCTACAGCAAGCCATGGTTTGCAGTGACCTTACAAAGCATTAAAGGGATCTCATTGTTGAAAGGTATCAGTCAGGAGAATGGTACAAAAAATTTCCACAGCATTGGATATACCATGGAACACAGTGAAGACAGTCATCAAAAAGTGGAGAAAATATGGGACAGCAGTGACGTTGCAAAGAACTGGACGTCCCTCAGAACTGATGAAAAGATGACGAAAGCTGGTCAGGGAGGATGCCAAGAGACCTACAGCAACACTGATGGAGCTGCAGGAATTTCTGGCAAGTACTGGTTGTGTACTACATGTGACAACAATCTCCCGTATTCTCCTTTTGCCTAGACTGTGTTAGGGTTGCAAGACGGAAGCCTTTTCTTACATAGAAAAACATCCAGGCCTGGCTAAAATTTGCAAAACAATACATAAAGTCTCCTAAAAGCATGCAGGAAAATGTGTTATGGTCTGATGAGACCAAGGTTGAACTTTCTGGTCACAATTCCAAAAGGTACGTTTGGCGCAAAAACAACACTTTGCATCACCAAAAGAACAGCATCCCAGAAAAAAAATAAGTTCTTTGTTTTTTTATGATTTTTTTAGATGCCATACCGTATTGTGTAAATAATAAATAATAATAAAATGAGGAGTGATGTGAACTGCAGTTTTGGCTTAATGTAGTAAATATACTAGACTCTTTGCTAAACACGTGCAATATACAGAAAAGGCAGGAAATAGTTTATTTTATTAATTTTATTTGTGCATTAAGATGAGTAATGAGTAAAACTAGCAAAGAGCTCTAGTAATTGTAAATAAATGTGTATTACTGTGTTTGATTTCTGTAGCTAATACTATTTTTAGAATGTTTTACTACAAGGCTAGGCTGTGCTTGTGGTTTGTAACAAATGTGTCACTTTCGTGTTAGGATACGAATAAACGAGTCTTCACAGGTTCTGTTCAAGCAGCTTTATTTTATACAAACACATCACTATAGAGGCTTACTGACTATAACTTAAGTAACATATACAAACTAACATCTGCAATCATACACACTCACTCTCTGGCTGCTTCTACAAAATTGGACTAGGGATTGCACATGTCTGTAATTTATATGTGCACTCACATGCTTCTTAAAGATATAGCACACACACACGTTACACTTTGATCTACATCCTCCCTCTTAGAGAAATACATCATGTAATTTGTCATGAGATTATTTGGCATACAGAAATCACAGGTAATCTATAGACATGCATAATACAATACTAAAGTACACACACACATATATATATATATATATATATATATATATATATATATATACACACACACAATCAAGTCCACATTGCTGCGCATTTCACACTAGGCTTAGAAACTCGTCCAAATGGTGTGACATAAAACTGGGAATTAGATTTAGCAACTGGGACAGTTTCTGCAAAATGGTTGACCTGTGGAATGTTCGAATCACTTTCTGGAACAGAATCAGAATTTTGGACACATTCTGGTCTAGAAACAATGTCTGACTCATTCTTTGATTTAGAGTTTGCATCACAGTAAGATACAATGTTGTGACTGCAATGATGATGATTCTGGTACAGGAAGAAGATGTCTGTTATTCCTCATATACTCCACAGCCTCGGAATCTACCAAATAGGATATCGGTATGGCACAGATGCCTATAATCTGTCCTATTCGATCAAAACCTTTTGTTGCCTGGATTCGTACCGTCTCTCCTTCCCTCAACGGATGAAGTAATCTGCTTGATCTGTCATAACTAGATTTCTGGATATTACACTTCTTAAACAATTGAGCCTTGATGGTTTTCTTGTTCTTAGGTTTAGGCTGCAACAAACTTGAAGAAATAGGTAGCCTAGTTCTAGTTTGTCTGGAAAGTAGCCTTTGAGCAGGTGAGCCAGGAATATCATTGCGGGGTATGTTTCCGAGATTAAGCAAATTCAAGAATACATTGGCATCGTCAAGCTTTGACTTTTCAAGTAATTGCTTTGCACTCTGTACTGCACATTCAGCTAGACCATTGGATTGAGGCTATTCAGGACTACTAGTGACATGTACAAAGTCCCATTCTTTTGCAAATTTCTGAAACAACTGCCTAGTGAATTGAGTACCATTGTCAGAAAAAAAGTTTGTGTGGACTACAATGAACTGAGAAATGGCATTTCAACTTAGTAATAACAGCAGTTGAGGTTAAGTTTGGTAGCAGATCAATCTCAAACCAATTTGAATTAGAGTCTACCAAAAGCAAGGAGTGTTGATTGTTCTACTCAAAGATATCAGTTGCTACTGTAGACCAAGGCAGTTCAGGAATTGGACTTAGCTGAAGCGGTTCTCTTTGCAAATCTGGTGTAGTACTATTGCATACTGAGCATACTGAGCTGGAAGAAAGAACTCTATCAATGTCTTTTGATAATGAAGGCCAAAAGACTACTTTTCTTGCTCTTCTCTTAGTGGATGATAAACCTGGGTGACCACAATGCAAAATTTGAATATATTATTGTTGCAAGGAAAATAATGCCTCATCTATCAACAATTCATCTTGGTAAGGAAAATATGCTTGCACCTCAGGTAATACACCAGATTGCTTTGATGACCATCTGACATTAATGTAGTGATTAAGTTCTGTATAATTGGATCAGTCTGAGTGTGATCTCTTAACTCAAGTCTAGTAGTGGAAAAATTATGCACTGACATCACATCAAAGTCAAAAGTCTCAGCATCAAGCTGTTCTGTTGTACTTCTAGGTGATCTAGATAAGGTATCAGCCAGATTTGCCTTTAGTGTAGACCATTTTGAAATTGTACTTTTGTAATTTGAGCATCATTCTTTGTAATCTTCCTGGAGCAGAATGCGTAGGCTTCTTTAGAATAGTAACTAGAGGTTGATGATCAGTTTCAATCTGAATAGGTCGACCATAAATATAAATCGTGAAACTTAGAACATGCAAATACTATCGCCAAAAGCTCTTTCTCAATTTGAGCATACTGCATCTCAGTTTGAGTTAGTGTTCTAGATGCATAGGCTACTGGTCTGCCCTCTTGAAGAATAGCTGCATCTAGACCAAATTTTGAAGCATCACATGAAAGAGCAACTGATTTATTCACATCATAGTATCTTAACATAGGTAGTGTGGCAATTTCCTGCTTAAGGTCATCAAATACCTTCTGATGATGCTCTAACCATGACCATGCAACATTTTGTGTGTTAGCTCTCTTAAAGACGCTGTCAGCTCACTGAAATCTGGCGAAAATTTGCCTAAATATTTGACCTTGCCCAGAAAATGCTGCAAACCCTGTACATTGTCTGGTGCTGACATCTCTAGAACAGCTGCTTGCTTGGTCTGGTCAGGCACTGACATCTCTAGAATAGCTGCTTGCTTGGTTAGGTCAGGTCTCAAGCCTGTACTGGTAAACAAATGTCCTACGTATGTAACTTCTGGAAGTCTGAATTTGCACTTCAGAGGACTGAGCTTTAAGTTTACTTCACTTGCTGTGTCTAGAACTTTCTTGCGGTTTCTGTCATGCTCTGCTTCACCATTGCCTCCAACTAATAGATCATCTACAATTATGGCAGAAGGATAACCTGAAAAAATGTGTTCCATTGGAAAACTTCACTTGCAGAATTTATTCCAAATGGCATCCTTAGGAATCTGTATCTGCCAAATGGAGTACTAAAAGTAGTTAGAAATGAGGATTTGTGATCAAGCATCACTTGCCAAAATGAACTCTTTGCATCCAAAACAGAAAATACAGTGGCATTTGGTATCAGAGCTGCAACTTCTTCAACTGTGTGAACTGGATGATTTGGTCTTTTAAATACTTTGTTCAAATCTCTTGGATCAATGCATATTCTGATTTCATCTGAGCCTTTTTTATGAGCTGCTACCATGAACGACACCCATTCAGTTGGTTCTTTGACTGGACAAATCACATCTTGCCGTATCATTTTATCCAATTGAGCTTTAACTTTATCTTACATAGCTATCAGAACTCTTCTTGCTGGCCTGACTACTGGAGTGGTCTGTGGTTCTAACTTTATGGAATACAGTACTGGAAGTTTGCCCAATTTGTCTTCAAAAATTTTATTTATTTATTTATTTTACATGTGTTAACCGGGCTAGTCCAGCTGGATACATGTCCATTTTCAGTGGAGGCCACACTACTAAAATAATACTTTCAAAAATACTTTACAAATACTTTTAAAAAAAGAAATCAAGTCAGATACAACGATATAATAGAATAAACATTCAATTTCAGTCTGCTACATTAGGTATGGGATTTAAAATACTTTGTTAGCTTGGGCAGAAGATAAGGCAAACATTTACATTCACAATTGTACTGCAAGAATAGTTGAAGCATAACTTATTGTTATGAAGAATAGTTGAAGCATAACTTATTGTTATGAAGGGAAATGGCATTCAGCTTGGAGATGAGATTTTTAAATTGCAAGAGAAGGAAGTAAGAAGAAGGATGGGTGGTGGAGAAAGCAGATAATATGGGAAAAAAGAAAGGAAAAGGTTAGTCAGGGTTATGGCAAGAGCATAGCCAGTGGTTTGAAAGGAAGAGTTTTAGGTTGGTTTTGAATAGTGAGAGAGATGTAAGGCAAGTAAGGTCATTTGGTAGATGGTTCCATATTTTACCCACTGAGTTGGAGAATAAGGAATTACCTGCTAAGTTATTAGATAAAGAAGTATGGATCAGAATTTTGTTGGATGAGCGTAAATTCCTCAGATTGTTATATGGCATAATGAGGGTGGAGAGCATTGGAGTATTGTCAGGGTGGTAAAGGGCTTTGTGGGCAATAGTGAGTTGGTTGAATGATATTAGCTGAGGTAGCTCTAGCCAGCCTAGTTTTTTTAGGTTTTGACAGTGATGAGTCCTATATGGAGAGTTTGTGGCAAATCTGGCAATACTGTTATAGGCTGTAGATAGTTTGTTAAGATTGTACTTAGAGAGCTTAGTATAGATGGGGGAGGCATATAATAGGGTAGAGATTAAGTGGGTTCTAGCTATAGTAGTTCTGGCTTCAGGAGTTAGGAAAGATTTGATTCTGTACAGAGAACCTAGTTTTCTATTGGTTGATTTAATTGTAGCGTTTATGTGGTTGTCAAATTTTAGTTGATTGTCGATTGTAATACCTAAGAGTTTGGTTGTATGGTCAGGAGAGATTTGGATGTAAGTATGAAGCTAAAGGAGGGAGACATATGAGTAGGTGTAAAAAGTAGGAGTTTGGTTTTCTTAGGGTTGAGAAGGAGACAATGGTTAGAGAACCAATGCTCAATGGTTGTGAAGGTTTTTTGTGTGAGTGAGTTAAGTTCAGATTGTGTTGGGGCAGAGCAAATGACGGTGATTGTGGTGTCATCTGCATATTGAATGCAAGTTGACAGAGGAGTGGCTAGATGAAGGTCATTAATAAATATGGAAAACAGTAGAGGACCTAGGAGGTGGGGAGGAGGTCTGAGAGATGGTTATGCCAGAGAACAGCCTGTTTTGGTTGTCCAGGTAGGATGTGAACCAGTCTATTGCAGGATTATCAAGAGAGAGATGGAGGAGTAGATGATGATTGACCATGTCAAATGCTTTGGACAGGTCAACAAAGAATGCTGAAGAAAGAAGATTTTTTAGTGTTGATTGAGTCGATGAAGGATAGTAAGGCTGTGGTGGTACTATGGAAAGGCCGAAAACCATGCTGACAGTTAGCTAGGAGATTATGGTCTAATAAGTGATTTAGTACCTGCTTGTGGATACATTTCTCCATTATTTTTGCAAGAGGAGATAGCAATGCTATGGGGCGGAAGTTGGAATATTCCAAAGAGTCACATAATATGTGAAATTTTCCAGATAGAGGGAACCACACCTTCTTGTAAGGTCCTATTAATAAGTATGGAGATGGGGTAGGCAATGGCTTTTGCACTTAGTTGAAGGTATTCAGCAGGTAGTTTGTCAGCTGAGGGTGTGGACGGTTTTAATTTCTGTAGCAAGGATGAGATATAAGAGGTAGGTATTGATTTGAGGTGAAATGGAGGATGGTAGTTTGGAGATATCAGGGCTTTGTTGGTTTGCTAGCTTAAGTATAGCCGAGGTAAAGAAGGTGTTAAAGGCATTGGCAGTTTGTAATGGGCAGTCAGGGGTAGAGCCTAGTGGATTTGGTGTAGTGACTTTGCCAGGAGGTTAGCATATTAATAGCAGTCCAAAATTTATGAGGTTGATGGAGGGATGATTGTTGTAGTTTAGTATAAAAATTCTTTTTGTCTTGTAGGATAGCTTTTTTTGTGATGTTTCTTTGTTGTCTGTAGGCTAGCTGGTCTGTGATATTTTTAGTGTTCATTTTGCCCAGATTTTATTTCTACTGTGGATAAGTTTCCTAGTATCGTTAGTGAGCCATTGGGCTGTTTTAGATTTAATCCTTCTATGGTCAGAAAAGTATTATTAAAGTGACTAACAGCTTCATCTATTGGGAGAGAACTAAGAGGTGTCCAGTTTATTTTCCTAAGTTCATTTTGAAACAGATTAGATGTTCTGACTAAAGTAGGGATGGTTAAACTTGATTTATGCCTGATAATATGGTGTGGACTATTTGTTAGTATCCAGTCAAGTATGCTTTCCTTATTGTTAAGTCTGTTAATTCTTGTAGGTGAGTTAATGGTTTGAGAGATAGTGTTCTTCCCTGGGGAAGATATGTACAGACAATGTAAATTGTTTTATGATGGTTTAGCTGCAGTTTTGAAATAATTATATCAGTATTATTGTCTGATGGTAGTTTATATGTAGTTTTACTGAGTAGCAGTCCTTTTATAGAGAATTGCAGCCCCACCACCTTTTTGATCTTGCCTGAGGATGTTATAGCCTGGGTTGAACATCTAGAAGAGCATGAATTAGTGGTATTTTATTACAGATGCATGTTTAGATGGGCATTTGAGGTGATTTGGGGGCTTTAGTGGTCTGTGTGGTGGCATTTAGTGGATGGTGGGGATGAGTTTGGGGCGGATTGGGGGGGAATGTCGCCATCTAATAATGAGTGGATTAATATAGGGTTAAAATATTTAGGGTTTAGTAGTAGTAGTGGAATATTTTGAAACATTGGTTTGGATTTTTAAAGTGAGAGAGACGGTGATATTTGGCTTGAAGGTAGGAGGTATTGTAGATAACATAGAGATAACGGAGGTTAAGAGATAGCTGAGTAGCTAGTAGAGGAGAAGAGTAGTTAGCAAAGGTAGGGGTATTGAAGGCATGCTTAAAAAGAATGTGATGGGTGTGGTAATGGGAGGGTCGTGAGGAAAGGGGAAGTGTGACTATGATGGTATAAAATGTAGGGGTGGGTGGGGCGGGGGGGTGGGGGGGGGGGGGTGGTAGGAGGCGAAGAGAGGAAGGCTTAACGGAGCGAAGACACAGAGAGTGGTATATGGCATGTAAAAGGTAAGAGTTAAGTATGAAGTTAATTAACTAAACAGCAAACTGGGTTTAGTGAAATAGATTTGGGAACAGGACAAAGTAAGGTGTTGGAGGAGTGTAGAAATAGTGAGGCAGAGTAGATAGGATAGTAGTAGAGATTACAATAATATATAAGGTGGATATAGGATAAGAGTCAGTTCTAGTATAGTGGAGGGGACAGGGGCTATCTCAAAACATTAGCATACTCTGGGAAAATAGCTTCGGATAAATTGGAAAATGGAACTGCATTCATATAGGTTCATATGTTCATAGGTTCATACTAGGCTATCTGCCCTAGGGCATTTATAAGCCTAGCCAGAGTGTGTATGGCTTTCGCCACCCATTTTAAATTAATTTTGCTATGCCCTTTTTCGATGTTAGTATACTGTGCCTCTGTCTAACAGTGACACAGAAGTGATACCCGGGGTAAAGCTATGATCTCCCATCCACTCATCAAGATTCCTCTTGAAGAGAGTCAATGAGGGACTCTGCCTAACCTGGACTGGGATTTTATTCCAGAGTGAAGGGAGCCTCTGGGTTATGAATCTGTCCCTCCAGCATGTCCTATTTATTTCAGTGCTGAGGTTTAAGTCCCTCGAGCGTAGCTGATGGGATTTGGATTTTCTGAGGTGCAGCATGTCCATTAATTCCAGGTTGGACATGGCTTTATACTTCAGGCACAGATCGCCTCTGAGCAGGCGGTATGCCACTGAGTAGAGATGGAGTTTCTTTAACTGGGCAGCATATGGCATCTGTTTGAGTCCTTTGATCCTCTTGGTGAGGTACTTTTGGGGTCTTTCCAGTTGCTGCAGGTGTCTGGTAAGGTACATCCCAAAAGGGGCATTGTACTCAATTATGGGCCTGATGAGGGATGAATAAAGTGGCACGATGACCTCCCCTGATCTAGATGTGAATCCCTTCATGATTAGGTGGGCTATATAAAATGTTTTTCTAACCACTTTGGCCACGTGGTTGTCAAATGAGAGATTGCTATCAACTTGGGTCCCCAGGTCCCTAATTACTTCTTCTGTACTTAATGGATTACCACCTATGTGGTAATTTGTGGGCACTTTGTTTTTGCCAAAGGGATGACTATACACTTTTTGGCATTTAGCTTGAGGCCATGGCTCTGGCACCAGTTGTCTGTTTCTATGAGGCCCTTTTGGAGGATGCTTGTGTCAGCTGGAGAGTCTATTATGGCGCCAAGTTTGCAGTCATCTACGAACTTGGTCAGCCACAGTCCTTCCATGTTGGCCTGTACCTCCGAGAAATATATACCGAACAAGAGAGGTCCCAAGACTGAGCCTTGTGGGATGCCCCTTGTAACTGGTTTGGAGTCTGACATGGCTCCAGCTATTCTAACCATGTGGGTTCTGTCCTTGAGCCAGTTTGCAACCCATCTAGTGACATAGGGGTTTATATTTAAGCTGGTGAGCTTATATATAATGCCCGAGTGGGGTATTGTATCGAAAGATTTTGCAAGGTCCAGGTAAGCTGTGTGGACCATCTTCCCCTTGTCAATGGCCTTGGTGACTTTTTCAAAGAAATTGACCAGGTTTAAGAGGCAGGATCTGCCCTTAACAAAGCCGAACTGGGTAGGATCTAGTGTCTGTAGGTCTCCAATATCTTTATTTATAAGGTCCATGATGATCCTTTCCATAGCTTTGCAGACCAAGCTAGTGAGACTTATGGGGCGATAGTTTCCAGGATCCGTTGAGGCACCACCTTTGTGGAGAGGGACCACTGTTGCTGTACACCACTCTTTGGGTACATATCCTGTAGTAAGGCTGAGATTGAACAGTAGTTTTAGGTTTGGGTTTAGCTCTTCTTGGAGTTCATGTAGGACGCAGCCCGGGACACCGTCTGGTCCCATTGATGCTGTGTTTCTTGCTTTGGAGAGGGCAGCTCTTACCTGAGCATCTGAGATGTCAGGGGGGCAGCACTCTGCTGGGATAAATATTAGCCCTTTTGGTGGGGAGGGGGGGGAGTTTGCACTGAACCTGTCAGCTAGGATGTTGGCAATGTCTGTGGGTTTGGTGTATTTTTTGTCATTTTGGACTAATTCTGAGCATATCTGGGAATTCCCACCCAGGTTCCTAACATAACTAAAGAAAGCCTTGTGATTATCCTTAGTGTCCTGTGCAATTTTTCTCTCGAAGCTGGCCTTAGACGATTTTATGAGTGCCTGTAGTTTTTGCTAATACTGATCAGAGATGCCTTCCCTTTTGGGATTTTGCTCTGTCATGTAGTAGCTTCCTCCTTCTGTTGTATAGTTTGTTTATGGCTGGGGTCCACCAGACAGGACGTCTGCCTTTGGAGGATTGGGTCTTGGTTTTATTTGGGATTGCATGATCCATGCATTCCTGAAGGTGTTCATAGAATGCGTTTATAAAGGATTTTGTGGTCTGGGCGATATCCACAGGCCGGGGCTTTGAAGGATTCCACCTCGGTTTTGAGGAGTGTGAAATTTGCTTTAGAGAAGTTTTTCACTGTGGTTTTCTGGGCATGGGGTGGGGTCAGGATGTGAATATCCAGTGAGATTAGTTTATGGTCTGATCTTACCAGTGAGGGATACACTTCTGGTCTGGAGCATAGAGTCCCCATGTTGGTGATGATCAGGTCCAGTATGTTTTCCCCTCTTGTGGGAGTGGTAACAAGTTGTTCCATAGCATTTGAATTTATAAATTCTAGGAACCTTTGGGCTAGGGTGTTGGAGCTAGAGTAATGCTCCCAGTCTATGGTTGGGTAGTTGAAGTCACCCAATATAATGGTGTTTGGAGAGATCTTCATATTTTCCAGTGTTCTCAAGAAGGCCGAGTGGGGTTCCTGGGTTTGGGAGGGTGGTCTGTAGCAGACTATAAACTGGAAGTTAGTTTTACCCACTGTTAGTTGCACATGGATAGTCCCCGATGCTTCGTGCTGTGCCACCAACCTGGAGGTGTGGGTATCTTTGACGAATATTGATACTCCCCCTTCTTTTGTGGTTCGGTCCAAATTTAGGGGCCGAAAAGCATGGTACGAGGTATAACATGGTAGTGCTGGGGTGCTCTCGAGAGCCTTGAACCAGGTTTCTGTTACTGCACAGATATCGATGTTCTCCATGTTAAGGAGAGTTTCGAGTGCATGCATCTTGAGGTTTAGACTTCTGGCATTAAGTGTCATTACTCTTAGATTCCTATCCCTTGTGATACCTATGGAGGTGGGTTTGTCTTTTGAGCCTTGCCTAAAAAAGGCACTATGGGGGTAGCAAGAACCTTTGCCAATATCCGAAAGCCCAGGGGTGACAGGTGCAAGCCGTCCCTAGAGAAGCATCGTGGCTTGTCGTGCATGTCATCCCAGGCTGACAGGCATTGGATCCCCTTTGAATGACACCAATACTTAAGCCAATTGTTGAAATTGATAATCTTGTCTTCATACTGTGGCATCATTCTTGGTGAGGGTAAGATGCTACTCAAGGTCATGGTCATACCGGCCTGGGCTACATGCTCAGAGAGCTCTTCTATGTCTCTTTTCTTTAGCAAAAGAAATCAGATTCATTCTTAAACTATCTTTGAGACTCAATATAAGATTGCACTGTTCATCGAACTATGTAGAATAAGTTGTAACAGTTCTCGGCCAAATAACATGAAAGTATTACTAAACCTTTGGTTTGAATTACTTCACCTTCATAAGCAACAAGTCTCGCACTGCTGGTTACATTGAGTTGTTTGTTAGTTCTCACTCTTACAAATGTGTCTGCTGATATAACATTTCACTTTGACCCAGTGTCTACTTTGAGCTCTGTGGATTTTCTACTAATCCAGACTGTACAAAACACTTTGCTCTTTGTTAATAAGTTTACTGCATCAAATCTTACTCCAAGCACTGATACACCATCTACATAGAAAGCTGACTGTTTTGGCTCTACATGATCAACTTGCTTTTTTGTGTGACCTTTCTTTACAACTATGTGAGGCTTACTAGATTTGCAAAACTTTTGGAAATGGTTCCATTTTTACACTTGTGACATTGCTGACCAAAACCTAAACACTTCTCTCTTTTAGACTCATAATTTACACCATGGTTGCGACAGTTAAAGCTTTGGGTTTTGCTGATTCATGTTTATGTTGCACTGAGCTTGCACTTTTTCTGGAACTTGCTAGAAACTCTCATGGCTTCTTTGAAAATCCTGTAGCTGCCACGTGCTTAGGCCTGTTCTTGTTTGTCACATGTTGCATACTGTCTATGTTTGCCCTGGAGCTCACTGAAACCATGCTTTTGCCACTTGCAAACATACTCGTATGGCTTTCTATCACCTCATGGATTTGACAAATCTCTATTGCCTTGCTTAATGTTAAATCACTATCACAAAGCAAATCTTTCTTACAGCAGCACTATTGATACCACATGCGTGTCTGTCCTTTATCAGCTCATCTTTTAAATCACCAAACTGACACATTTTTGCTCTGTTTCTCATGTCAGTTATATAAGCTGCAAATGTTTCCCCTGATCTCTTATGTAAAACAAATTCCTCTCTAATGTAATATTCATCTGGGGGTTACACATTTCTATAAACTTACGCTTCAAATACTCTGGGTCCTCCCTTGATGCAGCTTGCACAACAATATGTTGGTCTGCACCTTCTCCTTTATTCACTGCTGATGCGTACACAAATTAACGCTCTCTTTCTATGGCCTCAGACTCTGCTAGGTTTAGCAAAATGAGTTCCATGGTGTGTGCATCTCTATCTGCATAAGCTGCTTGTATGAAAATATTGAACCCTTGCTCAAATATTCTCCAGTTCTCTGCAGTATTCTGATCAAACACAAGTGGTTGGGTTTTTCGAAATCCATCTACGATATTAACACATACCAGCGAAGGATCTTGCAACTATGCATGAATACACAGACATACACATGTGCATAAGTAACTGGCATAAACAGTACTTGCTGGATGCCTTTGTGCTCTGAACTTTTAATTTCTTTTGTTGCGTTCATCGGAATTGTGTAAATGAACGAACTCGTAGTACTTTTGAATAATTGGACTTTGCAAAATAAGCTTCTCTGGCGTTTCAGTACTTTGCTAAACTTTGTGAAATAACTTCTCGGATTTCTCATCGCTTTACTGTACTTTGCAAAATAACTTTCTCAGACTTTTCGATACTTTACTGTATTTTGCGAAATAACATTCTCGGGCTTTCAGTGCTTTATGGAACTTTTTGGACTGTTCGATGCTTTACGGAGCTTTGCAAAATAACATTTTGGGCTTTGCTTTTCAATATTTTACGGAATCTTTTATTGGAAAAGGCAGACATTTTAAAGTCATTTATCATCGCTTGCTATACTTTCAGAATTGGTAAAGGCAAAAATGCTAAAGTCATTGGTAAAGGCAGAAATGCTAAAGTCATGCGCCATCACTTGTTAAAGTCATCACTTTAAGAAACATTTGAGAACTTTATGATGCAACTGAGTAATTCATAAGCATTATAATACTCTTGTAATGTTATCTTTTGCAAAAAATACCTCATCAATGCAAGAAACATATCAAGCAACTGTTCCATGTGAATAAATCGAACATCTGTTGCCCAAAACTCAATAGCTTTTGAAGTAATTGCACTTTGTGAATAGCTGCATACAGCACACTGAAATGTCCCCAAAATAGCAATACCTTGCTACCCAACACTTGACAGTACAAGAAGCACTCTGTAATGGCGGCACTTTGCAAATAGACACACTCATCACAAGAACATTTTTTTAAATAACTATGCTTTGACTGGATTGCATGAAATAGTTGCACTTTGCACGCAATGAACTCTTAGAAATACTTGCACAGTAATAAGGACACACTGTAAGCACTTTTACACAATAACTACAGTGACCAGCCTTTGGTGTTATCCTAGTTGACTTTTATTTATCATATTTTTGGTGGGATCATATTGTTAAATAATAGCTGTGGGTTTTTGGGGTTATTGGTTGACACTAGGTATTTCACCCCCTACACCATGATATCACCATCTCAACCCTCACACACTAAACTCCCACTATATATCATTTGCATCACTTGCCTCACTCTGCTAACCACCATTACCAGTTACCAAACACCACTTACCTGCACATGATTCATTCCTTACAAAGGAACATCCCCCAATACTCCAAACCCCATACCATATTTACAACTAACCCCATACAACTATCACACCACCATAATCCACCACCTCAGACACAAGCTATGCCCATCAAATAGCCAATCCCACACCACTCTTAATTACACAAAACTCATCAACAAACCAATCAAACTTTATGTACACCTGAAAACAACACTAGTATGCTGCGGGGACATACACCCCAACCTAGGCCCACCAAGTCCAGATAGACCAATCCCAGACCTAAATACAACCCTACTCCAAAGGCCCACAAACTCACTCCTCATCATAAATCTAAATATTAGAAGCATCTTAAATAAGGTCCATGACCTCCATGCTTAAGCATCTTAAATCCAGATATTGTCATTCTGACAGAGACCTGGCTTAAGCCCCTAATTCAAGATAATAAAATCACAGCACCAGGCTACAATCTAATCAGAAATGACAGAGTAGGAAAAAGGGGTGGAGGAGTAGCAATACTGTATAAAACTCACCTTATCTTAGAAAAACTAGACATAACAACCCCAGACTTAGATAACATTGAACTCATCCTCACTAAACTGAAACTTAACCCACAAAAACACATCAACATTATAGGATGCTACATCCCCCCAGGGAATAATATTACCATCACAGAAAAACTACTAGAATGGATAACCAACACTCTTCCCCAAGAAAACATCATATTAGGTGACCTTAATATTGACTGGGACAACTGCTCCAGTTTAAACCCTAGCTCCCATATCAACCTACATGGACTAACCCAACTAATAACTTCCCCCACCAGAACAGACAAAAGAACCAAACCTTAATCTACACTAGACTGGATACTAGTATCTCATCCTTCACACATATCTCATGCTGGTTGCCTGCCAGACGCCCTCAGCGACCACCTACCTACATTTCTAATAAGAAGCAAAACTCCCCAGCTGACCCAAGAAACTGTCAGAGAATGTAGGAATAGAAAAAACGTCAACCAACTCAACTTCAGTAATGACCTAAAACTATGTCACTGGACCCTCCTAAAAACTTTGGACCTCGATGAAGCAGTACTATACTTCAATACTACTTAACCACCATGCCCCTCCTAGAACTACAAGAATCAGAACTAAACATGCACCTTGGCTAACTTTAAATACTAAAACATTACTCTGAGATAGGAACAAAGCATGGACAAACTATCATAAAAGCAAATCCCAAATAGACAAACATACTGTTAGTTACGTAACAAAGTCAAACAACTTATTAAAATAGACAAAATCTCCTTCTACCAAAATATGCAGAATAAATATATTAACAACCCAAAAAAGTTCTGGGCTGCTGTCAACATGCGTTTATATTACGCTGTCGAAAACTCAAACTGTCGACAGCGTAATAAATCAACACGAAAATGTCGAAACCCCCAAACATCGAACACACATAAAAAAAAATTAAAAAAAAAAAAAAAAACACCCAAACACAGCACAAATTGTTCTATGCAGTAGGGCAAGCCCCCCCTGCACCCCCCATATACTTAAATATACCAACTCCGAGATCGCACTACATTGCAGTAAATGGAAATCTCCCCTTACGGAGATTTCCATTTACGTGCGCGATGACTTTCGCTTTCGACATTTTGGTGCCGACATCATCAGCTTCAATCTTGTTGGCCTTCGACAGGGTGAAGTAGACAGTATCAACACTGTACTACAACCAGGGAAAACAACCCCCCCACCCCCAAAATAGTGAACAACCATGACAACATCCCCACTTAGCTCAACAAATTCTTCACAGAAACTATCCAAAACCTAGCCAACAACCAACTAAGCCCAAACAACCCATCACCAACTAAAACACCCTCTTCACCCAGAACAAATCTCAGTTACCCCATCTTCAACTTCAACCCAGTGCCAACCAAAATCATACAAAAATTACTCCTAAAACTTAGGCCAGCCTCTACAGCTGCGGATAATCTACCTTCTGAATATCTGCAACTAGCAGCTGAAGCAATAGCCTACCCTGTCTCCATATTAATAAACAGATCTATCTCAGAGTGCAAAGTACCCCATCTTTGGAAAATATCACATATTATACCACTGCAGAAAGGGGGTACCTCTGTAGAACTTAGTAAATATCGACCCATAGCTATACTATCCCCCTATCAAAACTTCTAGAGAAGGTTGTCCACATGCAATTGATGAAGTACCTCTTAGAAAACAAATTACTATCCACTCAGCAACATGGTATCAGACCCTTCCATAGCACCGCCACTGCACTTACATCATTCACTAATACCGTCAGTAACCACAGAAACAATGGACTTCTAGTATCTGCAACTCTCTTAGACTTATCTAAAGCCTTTGACATGGTCAACCATGAAAAACTGCTTCATACACTAACCACCCTAAATCTCAGCTTCTCTACTATTTCTTGGTTTAAGAGCTACCTAAATGGTAGGCAACAAGCTGTAAAATGGCAAAATCAGCTTTCTCCCTTACTGCCTGTCTCCATAGGGGTACCCCAAGGCTCCATCCTGGGTCCTCTACTCTTCACCCTATTTACTAATCAACTACCATCCACCATACCCAAAGCCTCAATAGTCCAATATGCAGATGATACCACCATTATCTGTGCAGCCAACTCCCTTGACCACCTCCTCTCCCTAACACAAGAATGCTTTTCCCTGGCAGAAACATGGATCACTAACCAAAACCTCATTCTAAACCCAGCCAAAACTAAATTACTCCTCCTCAGCCCTCACAGATTTCCACCCTCCTCATCTAACTTTTCAATCTCCTCTCATAACAACACCACCATCACACCCATCAGTCACACCAAACTGCTAGGCCTCGAAATTGACAATAGCCTTAAATTTGACATTCATATCTCCCAGACCATAAAAATATTCCACAGAAAAATGGGCCTACTCTATCGCAACAATCAGTTTCTCACCAGTCACTCTAAGGTTACCACAGCCAGGGCACTGGACATCGACCCTACTTTACACCTCCCCAGTGCTTACCAATCTCCAAAAAACAGAGCTCAACAAACTAGATAGCTGCTACAATAAAATAGCCAGATTCACCACAGGATCACCTTCTAGAACCCACCATTGTGAAAGCCTAAAAAAACTCAACTGGCTAGAACTACCCCTGACCCTTCAAGTCAACCAGCTAGCACTTGCTCACAAAGTACTACATCATCCAGGCAACATACCAGCCCTGCAGCAACTACTCCAGTCTTACACCACTACCAGATCCCTGAGATCAAGTACCCAACACCTCCTTAAGGTAACAAACTTTAAAAATGAGGCAGGTAGATCCGTTTGTAGCCACTTCATCTCTAAAATCTGGAACTCCCTTCCAGCACACATAATAAATAAGAACTCTACCACCCAATTCAAAAAAAACTACTCAAAACACACTTCCTGAATCACAGATTATGTACCTGTACTACCCCTGGATAGTAACTCATATGTCTCTGTTTCTAGCAACTCGAGTAACAGCTTATCTACTGCTTTTGTAATGTCTGCATGGGATAATAGTATCACTGAACACTGTAAAGCAACCTAAAGGACATAGTATGTCTCTCGTGTAGAAATGAGTTATGGAAGTTATCTACTCTATCTTCCTGCTATACTTGCTGTTAAACACCTCTGTAACAAGTATATATTAATGTAGCCTGTGAATGTTGGCAAATACACTCTTTGGTTAACTCACTATCTTATATGTACTATACTTCTATAAGAAGAATAAAGATTGTGTACTCTATATATTGTTTAATGAACCTTTTGGTTAACATGTCTTTCTCTTGTTAATGATTTTACTGCTGTGGAGCTTTTCTCCCCTGGCCTCCACTGAAAATGGACATATATCCAGTTGGACTCTCCCGGTTAACAAATGTAAAATAAAATAAATAAATAATTTTGTATCAAAGTAAACCAAACTACAGTAGTGCAAGAAAATTTAATAAATCCAATAAAACGCACTGATTCAGTACATAAAATAGAATAAAATAAAAGATTAGCTCTTTCGTACATAAGAGTACTTCTTCAGATCTACACAGTAATAGCAGTTACAATTTAAATAATACAGGCAATTAGTGCTGCAGAGCATGTGACTTTAAAATAGGTTTAAGGGGAATTAACTCATTTAACCCCTTAGTCCCTGTAGCTTGTAAAAGTAACATCTATTTCACCTCTTCCTCTAACATTAGGCTGACAAATCTCTAATACTGAAAATTTAAAATAATGATTATTTCCCATTTGGGTAACATGTTTTGCAAGGGCATTTTTACTATAATTTCTCTGGATACTGTAAAGATGCTCACGTATCCGATCTCTAAAACACCTATTAGTCTTGCCCGCATAGAACATTCTGCAGAGCTCACAGGAAGCTAAATACACAACAGTCATTGTATTACAGTCAGCATATGCCTTAAGCTCATATACATGTCCAGTCACAGGGTGTACATACATATCATCATTACTTACATAAGAACACATGGTACATTTACGACAAGGAAAGGTCCCTGAAATAGCATTCCCTAAATGTTCATTCCCATTATTAACAACTCTGTTGGATTTATAACAGAGCAGTCTCTTTAGACATCTCTGATTTTTACAGATAAATTGTGGCACTTCACCCAATTTCTCCTTACATTTAGCATCTGATCATATTATTTTCCAGTGTTTTTTGACAAGATGAGGTTGTCTCATTTAGGGACACTCGATCAAAACCCTACCTGAATTCAGAAGTGGGCCCTGGCAATAACAAGACTGGGAACTTGTTAGATAAAGCAAGAATGTGCCTCACCTTCTCCAATGATTCTTCTGCTATATGCAATATTATTAAAAAACACTGGAAAATAATATGCCCTTGATGCAATACTAAGTTGTAGTTATGCCCAAACACAGCCATTGTCCAAACACATATAGTCGCCTTGCTTTATTTTTGCTTAATGTGCCCTTTTCTTTCCTTATTATATTTGTTTTTTCTCTTTTAAGCCCTTTTCATACCCAGTGTACCTTTCTTGTGCTTGTTTTACCTAAAACACACTCATTTTGCTCTAAACTTGTTTAGGTTTTTTTGCTTTACTTTTAATTGTTTCCTCAAACACTTTTATCTTAAACATTTGCTTTAGTTAAACTTTTTTGTACTTTCTGCTTGCCTGATAATGTTGTTTGTGCCCTTGTAATGCCCCTTTTTGCCGTCTTTCACATCAAGTAACAATTTGTATTATTTCTCATTACCTTTGATTCTTTTCTGGTTATGTTTGTACTCTTTTCTCTTGGTTTTACCTTCGCTGTTGTCTTCACATCTCATGCCTCCGAATATTCTTCTCTCTTTCCTCCTGGTTCTGACACCATGTCACTTTCGTGTTAGGACAAAGTTTTCATGGGTTCTGTTCAAGCAGCTTCATTTTATACATAAGCATCATTATAGAGGCTTACTGACAATAACTTGTATACAAACAAACAACTGTGATCATGCATGCTCACTCTCTGGCTGCTTCTACAAAATGGCACTAGGGATTGCACGTGTCTATAATTTATATGTGTACGCACAGCCTCGCATGGTTCTTAAAAGATATAGCACACACACACGTTACACACTGTTCTACAAAAGTGTTTTATGAAATACTTTGTTTGCTTTCATTTTGCTAATTATTTACTCCTGGCCCTCTCACCTTCTTTCTTTCGTATTGCTTCGGCCAGATATTAGTAAAAAAGTCAACATTCAGCACTACTGATTTTTTTTTTTTATTCTGAAGAGGTAGTCCCTTTCTTTCCTCCCTTAGCTACTGTTTTAATAATGCATTGCTAACTCACTTGTGTTTGTCATACTTCTGGTAGTAGTCATCTGTATTGATGTTTCCAGTCACTGTGTTCAGTCTGCTTCCTTGCCTATTCTGCTAAGGAATGCAAACATGCAGTTGTTACAAGTGGTGACTGGCATGCATTTGGAATGTTTACTGGTCAATTTGTTGAGTACAGACCATACAGTTTTTGGTTTTGAAAATGAGAATATACTATAAAACTTAGTTTTGCAAGTATTTTTAAATCTAAATAAAAATAATGAAAAAAAAATCCTTTTTCTTTTCAGCTCACTGAAGAGGGAAAACCCCCATTTGAATGAAGATGTTGTGCTAATCAGAGCTTTAAGGGATTCAAATCTACCTAAATTTCTTAAGGATGATGCTGTTCTTTTCAGGTGAGCATTTTTTATTTACTTAGGAATAACAACACATATTAAGGTTTTACTGAAGACGTTAATACTCAGGTTTCATTCATTTAAAACTGTTGAATAAGTGATTGTACTATTGACCATAGAAGGGAACTTAGATAAATAACATTAAGCTCTGAGTTCAGATTCTCTTTTCTTATATAAAAGCTCATAGATTGGATTTTGTATTGTGAACAAAAATACCTATGAAAAGACTTACATGAAAGGTGTGCTGTTGTTTCTGTCAATGTGTGTAAAACAATGAAAGCAGAAAGTAGAAAATCAGGCAGACTATCATTCCTAGGGAGAAGGGAATACTAGAGTTACAGTAAAAGAATTGGGTGGAATTATTTGACTACCTAAAGTTACCAATCACTGTTAAAAAGGCAGGAGTAAAATATGTAGAATAGGAAATGGCAGAAGTAGTACAATCGGAAGTCCTTCATTCATTCATTCCGAGATACTTATTTTATCATAGTGGGAGCCAGAGCCTAGCTAGGCACTCAATATTCAATTGCCATTATAAGAACTGGTTTTGAATCAGTTTTACCAACTTTTGAATATACCTAAACTTATATATATGTATTTGTAGTCTGTGTTTATGTACTTTGGATTGTGTAGTTCTGTGCATGATTTAAGAAAGTTGATGTATTAAAAATGCTAAATAGACACATGGAAGAAAATATAGGCCTGGAAAAGATACTAGTCTCTCACTGAGGAAATATGCAATTATGTGCACATGGCACACATACCTGAAGGCAGTTGGGCGGATTAGCATTTCATCTACTATTAGGATCTGTTTTGGGGATGAGAAAGAAAACTGAAGCCCCTTGCCACATTCCCTATAAATACAAGAAAGACATATGGACCCAACAAAGGAGGAACCACATCCAAGAATAGAAATGAAGAACCATGTTCTGTAAGGCAGCAACCCTCAAGTGCTCTAGCTCTGTGCCACCATTAAATAATCATGAACATATTATTCTTTCATTTCAGCAGTCGGAGAAATCAGTTTTTTGACAGTCTACTTTTCTGAAGATCTTTTTTTTCATTCTGACATTGATTATAACAAGTAGTACAGTTTACTCCCAAAGTGTTGCTAACAAATACTGACTCGTAGCTAGAACACCAGGATCACATATAGGTTAGAGTCTAATAATGTATATCATTGATGTTAGTGAATTTGGCAGCTTGGGAAAAGGGTGGACATAGTAGATCGAGCTGATTTGCCAGAATAGGGATGATGACTGACAGATAATGGGGGGCAAAAGAAAAATAAATGACAAAAAAAAAAAATTTGCCATTCATAAGATATACAAATTGCAGCATCATGCTTCAACACCAATGAAAATGTACATGGTGATGCTATTGAATTGGCTTTGTAAGACCTATACAGAAATGAATATGGGGACCTGCATAATACAGTGGTGAAATAAAGTTAAAAAATCATGGGACAAGATGAGATACCAGAAAACCTAATTTGTGCAGTTTAACCTAGCTTGGTATGCCCACTCATGCATATTCCTGCGGAGTATTAAAAACTGGTTGTGTTTCTGATATTCACAATAAAGGTTTTGTGGTACACGTCCATAAAGGAGACCTTAGTACCAACTGCCAGTTGTTAAAGACTGATCAGCAGTGCAAGGTGATGAAGGGATTCATTATGAAACTTATTCACACAGACATAGAAACTCTTCTTCTTGAAGATGTATTTTAGTACAGTTTTGCCAAAGGTGGATCTTGTATTTGTAACACTGTATTATTTTTTTTTGAGACAATAATTGCTGTCCTGGACGAAGATTTATATATTCATGCAGCTCATCCTAATCTGGCTAAAACATTTGACATTATACCCTTGATGAAAATATATATAATCTCAAAGAACTGAAGGACAGTGGAGCTGTAATAACTCAGAATAACAATTAGATACATGGTCATACACTAATGATAAGAATAGGAGAGCTGCTATCTTCACCATCCCCTGTCAGCAGTAGAGTCCCTTGAGGCTCAGTCCTAGCCCCACTCCTTTTTGGTATCTTTTTCTCAGGTGTCATAACTTGCCTCCAGTGATTGGCTTAGCAAATATGCATGATTGCAAACTTGAGAGCATTTACTTAACCTCACTAACATTGTCCCTTTTCAAACAGTATTCAACACTACACATGAGTGGTGCAGTAGACATGATCAATCTTTCAGTATTAATGCATGTATAGGTTCATAGATTAGTACTCGGCTAATTGCATTTGTGACCCATTTCAAGCCTAGCCAATTACCCCATGTGAGAATCAAACCCCGCACCTTGTGTCTGTAAGGTAAACACCTTAACCATTACACCAAACCTCCCACCTCATTATTCTGACATTTGGCAAAAAAAAACTTACACACTGTGATGGGCAATAGCTAAAAGGTGACAAAATAGTAAAAGACTTTGGAGACTCTGTAGATGATGACCTTTCATTGATGACCATATAGCCACTATCACCAACAAAGCATATGGAGTTAACGATCTGATATGATAATATGCGGGACTGAGAGCTGCGTCAGAGAAATATTTGTCATCTTTTATACAGCTCTTATCAAGCTAGTAGTTGGAAAAGGTATAAAGATTCCTTACAGCGAGAATCAAAGGGTGTCATGGCTCATCTCATAGTGAAAGACTACATTAAATCTCTCTCTCTCTCTCTCCTATCTGTATGTTATTGCCTTCTTAGATGAGACCAGTGCCTAACATGCAAAGTATCATGGAACATCTAACAATTTGAAAACTTTTGCTTACAATATCATCTCATAATGAAAGACTACATTAACTCTCTCTCTCTCCTATCTGTATCTTATTGCCTTCTTAGATGAGACCAGTGCCTAACATGCAAAGTATCATAGAACATCTAACAATGTGAAAACTTTTGCTTACAATATCATCTCATGATGAAAGACTACATTAACTCTCTCTCTCCTTCCTCTATCTCTATCTTATTGCCTTCTTAGATGAGACCAGTGCCTAAGTATCATAGAACATCTAACAATTTGAAAACTTTTGCTTACAATACCGCCATGGTTCATAGGTTCATAGGTAGGTACTAGGCTATCGGCCCAAGGGCCTATGTAAGCCTAGCCAACAAAGTTCCCTGGCTTACGCCACCCAAGAAAGTTATTTTCCTGTGCCACTGTCGAGCAGAGACACAGAAGTGATCCCCGGGGTGTATTTCCTATTTCTCATCCACTCATCAAGATTTTTCTTGAGTGCTAATGAAGAACTTTGCTTGACATAGATGGGTAGCCTGTTCCAGAGTATGAAAAGTCTCTGGGACAGGAATCTATCCCTCCAGCAAATCCTGTTTATTGTGGTGACAAGGTTTATGTCCCTAGAGTGTGGAGCTTGGAGGGATTGGGATTTCTTTAGGTGTAGCATGTCCAACAGCTCTAGGTTTGACATAGCTTTATATGTTAGGCAGAGATCACGTCGGAGTAAGCAATATGCTATGGAGTAAAGCTGGAGTTTTTTGAGGCGGTCAGTGTAGGGCATTTGTTTGAGGCCAGTAATCCTCTTTGTGAGGTACTTCTGTGGCCTTTCCAGCTGCTGTAGATGTCTTGTGAAGTACATTCCAAAAGGGGCGTTGTACTCTATAATGGGTCTAATGAGTGTTGAGTTGAGGGGAACAATGACCTCTTTTTTCCTGGATGAGAACCCTTTTATGATGAAGTGTACCACGTAGAAGGACTTCCTGATTACTGTGGCAATGTGACTATCAAAGGAGAGACTACTGTCCACCTGGGTCCCAAGGTCTCTTATCACACATTCGGTGTTAAGTAGATTGCTGTCTATGTGGTAGTTTATGTGTACAGAATTTTTACCAAAGGGGTGACACTGCACTTTTTGGCATTGAGCTGGAGGTCATGGCTCTGACACCAGGCATCTGTCTCAGCAAGGCCCTTCTGTAGGATGTCCACATCATTTGGGGACTTGACTATGGCTCCTAGTTTGCAGTCATCTGCGAACTTCGTTAGCCAGAGGCCTTCTGTGTTAGCCTGAACTTCAGAGAAGTAGATACCAAACAGGAGAGGTCCCAGGATGGAACCCTGTGGTACACCACTTGTCACTGCTTTGAGGTCAGATTTGGAGTCTGCAACCTTTACAGTGTGGGTTCTGTCAGTGAGCCAGTTGGCAACCCATCTTGTGACGTAGGGATTTATACCTAGTTTAGTGAGTTTGGCTATAATTCCAGAATGGGGGATGGTGTCGAAAGCCTTGGCGAGGTCAAGATAGGCTGTGTGAACCACCTTACCCTCATCTATGGCTTTGGTGACTGCCTCAAAGAAGTCGATCAGGTTCAGGAGGCATGATCTGCCTTTCACAAACCCAAACTGGGTGGGATCCAGAGTTTGGAAGTTACCAATGTCTCTGTTTATGAGTTCCATGATGATATGTTCCATGGCCTTGCAGACCAGGCTCGTCAGGCTAATAGGTCGATAGTTCCTGGGATTAGTGGTGGCTTCCCCTTTGTGGAGTGGGATAACTGTTGCTGTGTGCCATTCAGTGGGCACAAAGCCTGATGCGAGGCTATTATTGAACATGGTGCTTAAGTGGGGAGCCAGTTTGTTCTGAAGTTTGTGTAAAACGCAGCCTGGGATGTTGTCCATTCCCATGGATGCTGTGTTTTTGGCTTTAGAGAGTGCAGCTTTTACCTGTGTAGTTGTGATTACAGGGACTCTGCATTCTTCCTGTATAGTTATGGGCCTTTAGGGGGTGATGGGGGGTAAAGTTAGCACTGAACCTCTCTGCCAGGATGTTGGCAATATCAGTTGGTTCTGTAATTTCCGTGCTGTTGTGCTGCAACTCAGAGCAGATCTGGGTGTTGCCATCGAGATTCTTGACATAGCTATAGAATGCTTTGTGGATGCCCTTAGAATTAGTGGCAATTTTGTTTTCATAGCTAGCTTTGGAGAATCTTATAAGGGATCTCAGCTTCTTACTGAGGCTGACCAGGGAGCTCCTCCACTCATGAGATTTTACTCTCTTGTGTAACAGTTTCTTCCTTCTGTTGTACAGTTTGTTTAAGGCAGGGCACCACCAGATTGGCTTCCTTTTTTTGGAGGATAGCATCTTGGTTCTGTTTGGGATAGCACGATCCATGCACTCGTGTAAGTGCTTATAGAGTGTATTTGTGTAGGATTCAGCAGTTGTAACTGTATTGTCCATCTGCATGGGTGTTATGAAGTTCACCACATCTGTCTTAAGAAGCATGAAGTTGGCTTTGGAGAAATTTTTTACAGTGGTTTCCTTAATGGGGGGTCGGGGCGGGATGTGGATATCAAGGGTGATTAGCATATGGTCGGATAGGACCAACGAGGAGTTAACTTCAGGTGTGGAACACCGGTCACTCATGCTGGTAATGGCTATGTCTAGGATACTGTTGCTCCTGGTGGGGGTGTGGATAAGTTGATCCAGGGCATTGGAGTTTATGAATTCCAGAAAGCATTGAGCTAAGGAGTTGGTACACGAGTAGTTTTCCCAGTTAATGGTGGGGTAGTTGAAGTCACCCATTATTAGGGTGTTTGGTTGAACCCTAATATTTTCCAATACATCAAGAAAAGAGGAGTGGGAATCCTTGGGCATGGTGGGGTATCTGTCACAAGCTACAATTTGGATTGCAGTTTTGCCCAGAGTTAGTTGCACTTGGATAACCTCAGATGCATTATGCTGAGCAACTAGCCTGGAGGTGTGGATATCCTTAATGAATATGGACACACCTCCGCCTTTGGTGTTTCGGTCCAGGTTACATGGCCGAAAAGTGTGGGCATGAGTTATAGCCTGATAGTGCAGGGGTGCTCTCTGGAGCCTTGAACCAGGTCTCAGTCACTGCACAGATATCAATGTTCTCCATTTTAAGGAGTGCCTCGAGTGAGTGCATTTTGGGATTTAGACTTCTAGCATTGAGTAGGATTACCCTCAGTTTTTGCTTGCCTGTTGCTATTACGGTGGTAAATTTCTTATTTGAACCTTGCCTAAAAAGGTACTATAGGGGCAGCAAGAGCCTTAGCCAGTATCCGGAATCCCAGGGGCGACAGTTGCAGGCCATCTGTGGCAAAGCATCGTGGTCTGTCGACCATGTCATCCCAAGCAGACAGATACTGGATCCCCTCAGAATGACACCAGAAGCTTAGCCAATTGTTGAAGTCAATCATTTTGTCCTTGTACTGCGGTATCATTCTGGGCTATGGCAGAATGCTACTCAGGGCTAGGGTCATACCTGTCTGGGCTACAAGATCAGAGAGCTCTTCCATGTAGTCCAGGGAGGTACATCTCAGGTCATTCACACGAACATGGACAATGACAGAATCATATTTGTACTTGTTGTGGAGTGACCTGAGTGCGTGGGTTATGTAGTGGATCCTGGCACCTGACAGGCAGCTGACAGTAACGTTCTCCTTGTTTAGCCTAGTGAGTGGGACATCAGTGTGCCTGACTATAGAGTCACCTATGACTAGTGTGTTGGGAACGTTGTTTTGCCTTATTGGCTGTGGTTGAGTGGCACACTGAGTCTGTGGACTATGTGTCATTTGGGTTGTGTTGGGGGATGGAGGTTGCTTGCGTTTCTGCTTTGGAGGTCTCTGTTGCTTGAGCATATTATTACTGAGAGCCTCCGCGAATGTTTTTGTGTTACTATGTGTGGATTTTGGTGGTGTAGATTTAGTGAGACTATGTGATGAGTGTAGTGTGGTGCAAATGTTTACCTTCTCCTCATGACTATCAAGTTCAGTCTCGGTTGGAGAGAGCTTTACCTCCAATTTCTCTTACAGGTTGTAGTGGTTGGTGGTAGGAGAAGAGGGTTGTCTGTGTACATGATGCAATTTCTACATTGCCTCAAGATGCCCAGATTCATCAGATAGACAGGAGAGAACCCTGGGAACTGACCCTTGGACATGCCTGAATAAAAAACTATTTTCCTCTAGATAAGTGAGGAAAGTGAGTACAATAGCTGTTTTTCTCTAAGCAAGTGAGAAAAGTAAGTACAAAAACTGTTTTCCTCTAGGTAATGAGGAAGGTTGAGTGCTGTAGTAATTAGTAGCTTATTTAGTGCTTACAAGTTCTGAACAAGTGCTGAGCACGAATAAGCAAACTTAAGTGCTAAAACTAAGAATCTATATCTGTACTAGATGAGTTACAGGACAGAAACAAGTGCAAATGCAGGCTTTCAAATCAGAAAGTTGGGAGAGATGGAAGAGATTGCCCAAACTGCCAATAACTATAATTTCTGGGCCAGAACCACTCCTTATGTGGTAGACAGGTTATCTAGTGCTTACCACTCCCACTGATAAGCTAGAAGGCTTCCCTCTAACACAGAAAGGCTTGGGGGGCTCAGAAGCTTACATATAGTCCTGGATACAACAAATCTGTATCTGGAACACTAGTTACAGGAAAGGTAGGAAACGGGCTTACAGTTTTTTTTTTTTTTAGAAAAGTAGCAAAAACAGTAGTAAAAACAATTCATATGCAGTGCAAGCTAGCACACTTGAGTATGTAGCAATATTAGACCAAACACAGTTTAGAAAATGCAAATAATTAAATTAAAAAGGACTAAAAGCAAGTGCAAAAAGAGTTTATTAGGTAGAATGTGGTAAAGAGATGGGACTGGGGGAGTGTCCCAGATCAACAGTGGGACAGGCAACTGCAAAAGCCACCGAATTTAAACTACAAGTGAAAAATAGGGAGGGTGAGTGGGACAAAACAGTGTCAACAGAGATCTAAGCAACAACTAACAGTACAAACTCTAAAACCAAAAAAATATACTCAGTTCTGTATATTTGCAGATAGATTGGAAAGCAGTCTCTCAGAACAGGGAGACAACAGTTTCAACAGAGATCTAAGCAACAATTAACAAACTCTAAAACCAAAGAAAATATACTCAGCTGTGTATATTTGCAGATAGATTGGAAAGCAGTCTCTCAGAACACAGGTTCCAGCAATTAAATGCAGACTGTTACTCTTTTCTAACTGACCCCAGCCAGGTGACTTGAACACAAGAGTGCATTCAGCCTGAATAAAGATAAATCTATAGCATACCAGGAAACATGACAACTTCATATCTCACACTTCCATGCCTATGTAGTAAACCCTGCCTCCCATTTAAACTCAGCCCATAAGTCTATACCTTTAAGGAGGAGTGCTTGTTTGACTTGCTGTTCTCCAACTGTTGGTGATCTCTGTCTGAATTTGATTTTCTGAATTGACGTTATTCATTTAAAGTTTGGTTGCTTCTATTTTTTTTTTTATCTTTTTCTTATATTGCATTTGGTTTTGTTTTATGTTTTTTTTTTTCTTCTGGAGTTTTAAGCAGTCTTGGCTGGGGTCAGTTAGAAAAGTTAGAAAAGAATTCCTTTGCAGACAGTGAATAGCATCTGACTAATTTGTGGGAGGAGCTGAGAAATAACATTCCTCATTTAACTAGAAATATTTAGAGGCATCTTTAATTAGCTGTAGTGCTTGTTTGACTTGGTGTTCTCTGTCTGACCATTGCTGATCTCTGTCTGCATTTCAATTTGAATTTAAGTTATTTATTTAAGGTTTGGTTACTTTTATTTTTATGTATTTTTTTCTTATATTGTATTTTGTTTTGTTTAAAGTTTTTTGTTCTTCTAGAGTTTTAAGAGGTCTTGTCTAGGGTCAGTTATAAAAGTATTCCTTTGCAGACAGTGGGAGGAGCTGAGAAATAGCATTCCTTATTTAACTAGAAATATGCATCTTTATTTAGCTGTAGTGCTTGTTTGACTTGCTCTTCTTTACCTGCCTATTACTGATCTCTGTCAATGAAACCAAAGGCCTTAAGGAACTATTCCAAGGCCAACCACTCCCTACTAAGCAACACCTTGGCAAAATTTGAAGTACCCCCAAACCCAGTAAGCACCCTAGAATACACTGAGCTATTTACAAAATCTGTGTACAGCCATATTGATAGCTGTATAGAGTGAGCTGTGCCCACTCATATTAAGAATAATGCAAACTCAAAAGGCAAACTACCCTAGTGGAATCACAATAGTAATCAGTTATACAACAAAAGAAAAGGAGGAGCAAAGCCATAGGTTCATAGGTAGGTACTAGGCTATCTGCCCGAGGGCATTTATAAGCCTAGCCAGAGTGTGTCGGCTTTTGCTGCCCCATTGATTAATTAACTGATCCTCTGTCAAGCAGAGCTAATGAAGTGATCCCAGGGGTGTATTTTCTGTTACCCATCCACTCGTCAAGGTTTCTCTTGAAGAGTATTAGTGAGGGGCTCTGCCTGATGTAATTTGGAATTTTGTTCCAAAGCATGGGGAGTCTCTGTGACAGGAATCTATCCCTCCAGCATGTTCTAATTATTGTTGTGGCAAGGTTTAGCTCACTAGAGCGCGTGGCTCGCAGTGACTTGGATTTCTTTAGGTGGAGCATGTCCATCAATTCTGAGTTGGACATGGCTTTGTAAGTCAGGTAGCGATCACCTCTGAGTAATCGATATGCCACTGAGTACAGCTGGAGCTTTTTCAGTCGGGCTGCATAGGGCATATGTTTGAGACTAGTAATCCTGTTGGTGAGGTACTTTTGTGGTCTTTCCAGCTGTTGGAAGTGTCTTGTGAGGTACATCCCAAATGGGGCATTGTACTCTATGATGGGTCTAATGAGTGACGAGTAGAGGGGCACTATAACCTCTTTATTTCTAGATGCGAACCGTTTAATAATTAGATGGGCCACATAGAAGGATTTCTTAACTACTTTGGCAATATGATTGTCAAAGGAGAGATTACTATCTACCTGGGTCCCCAGATCTCTTATTACCTCTTCTGTATTAAGGGGGCTGCCACCTATGTGGTAATTCGTGGGTGTTTTGTTTTTCCCAAACGGGATGACTATGCATTTTTTGGAATTTAGCTTGAGGCCATGACTTTGACACCAGGTGTCCGTCTCAGTAAGGCACTTTTGGAGGATGTCCGTGTCAGCCGGAGAGTCAATTATGGCTCCCAGTTTGCAGTCATCGGCGAACTTGGTTAGCCATAGTCCTCCTGTGTTTGTCTGTACTTCTGAGAAGTATATGCCAAACAGTAGGGGTCCCAGGGCCGAGCCTTGTGGGACACCACTTGTGATTGGTTTAGAGTCGGACCTGGAGCCCGCTATTCTTACGGTGTGAGTTCTGTCTGTAAGCCAGTTGCCAACCCATCTCGTGACATAGGGATTTATGTTCAGGGTGGTGAGTTTTTCTGTAATACCCGAGTGGGGAATGGTGTCGAAAGCCTTGGCGAGGTCAAGGTAGGCTGTGTGAACCACCTTTCCCTCATCTATGGCCTTGGTGACTGTCTCAAAGAAGTCAACCTGGTTTAGTAGGCATGATCTGCCCTTAACAAAGCCGAACTGGGTCAGGTCAAGTGTTGGGAGGTTCCCAATGTCTTTGTTAATGAGTTCCATGATGATGCTCTCCATAGCCTTGCAGATCAGGCTAGTCAGGCTTATGGGGCGATAGTTACCAGGGTCAGTTGTGGCCCCTCCTTTGTGGAGAGGAATAGCCATTGCTGTGCGCCATTCTATGGGCACGTAGCCTGTGGAGAGGCTGAGGCTGAACAGCGTGTTTAAGTGGGGGGTTAGTTCGTTCTGTAGTTCGTGCAAGACGCGCCTGGGACACCATCTGGTCCCATTGACGCTGTGTTTTTGGCTTTTGAAAGGGCTGTTTTCACCTGTGCGTCTGTGATTTTTGTAACACTACACTTTTCCGGTATTGTTGTGGGCCCTTTTGGAAGTGAGAGGGTGGTGAAGTTTGCACTGAATCTATCTGCCAGGATGATGGCAATATCAGTAGGTTCAGTATATTTTATGCTATTTTGCACTAGTTCAGTGCATATCTGCAAGTTGCCACTTAGATTCTTAACATAGCTAAAGAAGGCTTTGTGGTTATCTTTTGAATCCTTGGCTATTTTTCTTTCAAAGTTAGTCTTGGATGATTTCATGAGGGACCTCAATTTCCTACTGATACTGATCAGGGATGTCTTTCCTTCTTGGGATTTGCATTTTTTTCTGAACTAGTTTCCTCCTTCTATTGTATAACCTGTTTATTGCAGGGGTCCACCAAACTGATTTCCTTCTCTTAGAGGAGTGAGTCTTGGTTTTGCTAGGGATGGCACAATCCATGCATCCTTGTAGGTGCTCATAGAGTGCATTTGTAAAGGTTTCTGCATCTTAGGCAGCGTTATCCTTTAGCGTGGGGCTGTGAAACTTACCACCTCTGTCTTAAGTAAGGTGAAGTTTGCTTTAGAACAGTTTTTTACTGTAGTTTCCTTAGTTGGGGGTGGTGGTGGAGTGTGGACATCTAGACATACTAAAAGCCCACAACTAATCTCAACAGGCAGCTAAGAGGGTTAATTTATACTTCAAAGGCTAAAGTTGAAGAAAAAATAGCTTCTCAGAAAAAGGACAGCCACAGAGCTTTCTACAGCTATGTCCATAACCTCAGATGAAAGACACAATAATGCACACACTTTATTGCAAATAACATTACCCACTCTGAAGCAGAGGCCATCACCAACCTTTTGGCTGACAGCTTTAGCTCAAATTTCTCCCCCACTCCCCTCCTGACAGTCCGAAGGAAATAACACATAACACAATCCCCCCAACCATACTAGGGAACCAGTCATCAATGCACTTTCCAAGACAAAAAATAATGCATTGATGGGCCCTGATAACATCCCAGGATATTTAATAAATAGCATGAAGCATGACCTCTCTGGTTCAGTTGAATCACGCTTCTTCTGGAACCTTTAGTCAGGATTTATGCCCAAGGAATGGAAGATGGCTACAGTCATTATCCTGCACAAAGGCGGTCCAACCACTGATCCAGGTAACTACAGGCCCATACATGTTACTAGACTTTTATGTAAGGCCATGGAAAGAATCACCATGGACATGATGAATGAGGACATAAGTAACCTGCAAATACTGGACCCATCTCAGCTTTGTTAAAGGAAGGTCATGCCTATTAAATCTGGTGAACTGGATGAAGGTAAGATTGGGCACACAGCTTACCTCGACCTGACCAAGGCTTTTGATATAATACCCCACTCAGGCATTATAGACAAGCTCACTAATTTAGGTATAAACCCTTTAAACATCCGCTGGCTAGCCAGCTGGCTCACTGATAGGACCCAGGAGGTCAAAATAAGTGAGGCCACCTCCAACAAGTGGCCAGTAACTAGTGGAGTCTCCCAGGGCGCAGTACTGGGCCCGCTCCTTTTTGGCATCTATTTCTCTGAAATGGAAGCAAATGCTGAAGATTTATGGCTGACTAAGTTTGCAGATGATTGCAGGCTGGGAGTTATCATCGGCTCTCATGCAGTTATTATCATTCTTCAAGAAGGTCTGTCTCTGACTAACAAATTGTGCTAAAGCCATGGTCATAAACTCAATGCTAAGAAATGCATAATTGTATCCTTTAGGAAGTCAACCATCCCAGCTAATTTCCATACTGATAATACACCCCTAAGTGTTAACCCTGTGGTCAGGGGTCTGGGTACGCACATAGACAGTAGCTTTACCATGAACCACCACATGGCCACAGTGATGAGGAAATCCTTTTATGTTCAGTAGCTTATAAGTAAGGACATGACATCTAGGTCCAAAGAGGTCATTTTCCCATGATACTCCACAATTATCACACCAATCATGGACTACAGTGCTCCCTTTGGTATGTACCTCACCAGGCATTTCCATCAACTAGAGCGACTTCAAAGGTTCCTTACAAAAACAATACAAGGTGTAACAAACTTACCTTATGCAGAGTGTTTTAAAGCCCTTTCCCTCTACTCATAGGTTCATAGGTTCATACTAGGCTATCTGCCCTAGGGCATTTATAAGCCTAGCCAGAGTGTGTTTGGCTTTCGCCACACATTTTAAATTAATTTTGCTATGCCCTTTTTTGAGGTTAGTATACTGTGCCTCTGTCTAACAGTGACACAGAAGTGATACCTGGGGTAAACCTATGATCTCCCATCCACTCATCAAGATTCCTCTTGAAGAGAGTCAATGAGGGACTCTGCCTAACCTGGACTGGGATTTTATTCCAGAGTGAAGGGAGCCTCTAAGTTATGAATCTGTCCCTCCAGCATGTCCTATTTATTTCAGTGCTGAGGTTCAAGTCTCTTGAGCGCGTAGCTCGATGGGATTTGGATTTTCTGAGGTGCAGCATGTCCATTAATTGTGGGTTGGACATGGCTTTATACGTCAGGCACAGATCGCCTCTGAGCAGGCGGTATGCCACTGAGTAGAGATGGAGTTTCTTTAACCGGGCAGCATTTGGCATCTGTCTGAGCCCTTTGATCCTCTTGGTGAGGTACTTTTGGGGTCTTTCCAGTTGCTGCTGGTGTCTGGTAAGGTACATCCCAAAAGGGGCATTGTACTCAATTATGAGCCTGATGAGGGATGAGTAAAGAGGCACGATGACCTCCCCTGATCTAGATGTGAATCCCTTCATGATTAGGTGGGCTATATAAAATGTTTTTCTAACCACTTTGGCCACGTGGTTGTCAAATGAGAGATTGCTATCAACTTGGGTCCCCAGGTCCCTAATTACTTCTTCTGTACTTAATGGATTACCACCTATGTGGTAATTTGTGGGCACTTTGTTTTTGCCAAAGGGGATGACTATACACTTTTTGGCATTTAGCTTGAGGCCATGGCTCTGGCACCAGTTGTCTGTTTCTATGAGGCCCTTTTGGAGGATGCTTGTGTCGGCTGGAGAGTCGATTATGGTGCCCAGTTTGCAGTCATCTGCGAACTTGGACAGCCACAGTCCTTCCATGTTGGCCTGTACCTTGGAGAAATATATACCGAACAAGAGAGTTCCCAGGACTGAGCCTTGTGGGGCGCCACTTGTAACTGGTTTGGAGTCTGACATGGCTCCAGCAATTCTAACCATGTGGGTTCTGTCCTTGAGCCAGTTTGCAACCCATCTAGTGACATAGGGGTTTATATTTAAGCTGGTGAGCTTATCTATAATGCCCGAGTGGGGTATTGTATCGAAGGCTTTTGCGAAGTCCAGGTAGGCTGTGTGGACCACCTTCCCCTCGTCAATGGCCTTGGTGACTGTTTCAAAGAAATCGACCAGGTTTAAGAGGCAGGATCTGCCCTTAACAAAGTTGAACTGGGTAGGGTCCAGTGTCTGTAGGTCCCCAATATCTTTATTTATGAGGTCCATGATGATCCTTTCCATAGCTTTGCAGACCAAGCTAGTCAGGCTTATGGGGCGATAGTTTCCAAGATCCGTTGAGGCACCACCTTTGTGAGAGGGACCACTGTTGCTGTACGCCACTCTTTGGGTACATATCCTGTAGTAAGGCTAAGATTGAACAGTAGTTTTATGTTTGGGTTTAGCTCTTCTTTGAGTTCATGTAGGAAGCAGCTCGCGACACCGTCTGGTCCCATTGATGCTGTGTTGTTTGCTTTGGAGAGGGCGGCTCTTACCTGAGTATCTGAGATATCAGGGGGGCAGTACTCTGCTGGGATAGATATTTGCCCTTTTGGTGGGGAGGGGGGGGGGAGAAGTTTGCGCTGAACCTGTTAGCTAAGATGTTGGCAATGTCTGTGGGTTCAGTGTATTTTTTGTCATTTTGGACTAATTCTGAGCATATCTGGGAATTCCCGCCCAGGTTCCTAACATAACTAAAGAAAGCCTTGTGATTATCCTTAGTGTCCTGTGCAATTTTTCTCTTGAACCTGGCCTTAGACGATTTTATGAGGGCCCATAGTTTTTTGCTAATACTGATCAGAGATGCCTTCCCTTTTTGGGATTTTGCTCTATCATGTAGTAGCTTCCTCCTTCTACTGTGTAGTTTGTTTATGGCTGGGGTCCACTAGACAGGACGTCTGCCTTTGGAGGATTGGGTCTTGGTTTTATTTGGGATTGCATGATCCATGCATTCCTGAAGGTGTTCATAGAATGCGTTTATAAAGGATTCTGCGGTCTGGGCCGTAT
Organism: Protopterus annectens; assembly: GCF_019279795.1. Taxonomy (NCBI): domain Eukaryota; kingdom Metazoa; phylum Chordata; order Ceratodontiformes; family Protopteridae; genus Protopterus; species Protopterus annectens. The sequence continues at coordinate 67,666,765 of NC_056751.1, forward strand.
TTTCCACAGGCCCGGGGGCTTTGAAGGATTCCACCTCGGTTTGAGGAGTGTGAAATTTGCTTTAGAGAAGTTTTTCACTGTGGTTTTCTGGGCAGGGGGTGGGGTCGGGATGTGAATATCCAGTGAGATTAGTTCATGGTCTGACAACTTTAGCTCAAATTTCTCCCCCACTCCCCTCCTGACGGTCCGAAGGAAATAACACATAACACAATCCCCCCAACCATACTAGAGAACCAGTCATCAATGCACTTTCCAAGACAAAAAATAATGCATTGATGGGCCCTGAAAACATCCCAGGATATTTAATAAATAGCACGAAGCATGACATCTCTGGTTCAGTTGAATCACGCTTCTTCTGGAACCTTTACTCAGTCTCCTATAGATTGCTGAGGGATGATCTATGCCTGTCTTACATGGCATCTACTAACCTGACACTTATGAATCTCCTACATAAGTCACAGAGTAAAAGAAATACAAGGTCTAAGGACCTGAATTTTGTCTGTGACTTCAACAGAACATGCTGGAAAGACAGCTATGTGTCCCAGAGACTGCCCCTCCTGTGGAACAGGCTTCCCATCCATGTGAAGCTGAGTTTGTCTATTACCCAGTTTAAGCACAGCCTAAACAAGTGGAAAGGGAATAGGAAATTTACATCGGATCTGGAACCCATGTCCCTTATGGCTAGAGGTAGCTTATAAATGCCTGGCCCTCAATGTCCTGTTTGGATACAGGACATCCTTATTCTTTTAGGAAAACGTTGCTAAGCTTTAAAAGGTTCCCCCAGTCATTAGCCTAATAACAGTCTATGAATCTATGAATGGTTATTCAGACACTTGCAAATTCCAGCATGAGACCCAGGTCATCTATCTCCTCAATGGCCAATAGGCCTTAAGTTTGTTCATTAAACTTATAATCCTAATCAACACACACACACACACACACACACACACACACACACACACACACACACACACACACACACACACACACACAGAAATATCTCAACTAGTTCATTTCTGTTCATATCTTTGCAATGAAAACCTGGGAACATCTGTGCATACCTCTCAACCTCTTAGCACAAAAAATCTGGACAAAGCCTAAATTAATGGGATACAAAGACCCCAATATATTTAAATATTGCCTTATAAAATTAGTTTGTGCTGGCATGCATTTTTTTGATGGATATGAAGTCTGAAACTCAAGTGTATGTCATTATTTAGTGACTTCAGTCTTCAGTGATTTGCCAGAAAAGCACAAATTTTATGAGGAACACACCAGAAATATAAAGCAAAAATCTGGACAGCTGTGAGGTAAGCATCTGTGTCTCATGCTAGGGATAATTTTGTTTCAGTTAAGTATAAGATTTTCCTGCAGACTGTGTGTCATGCGTATACACTGCAAACATAACCTGCATCACTGCTCTGACCAGGCTGTATCTATGTCACCTTCTGATCAGAGAAATGGTTAAGATACAACCTTGAAGGGGGCTGTTAAATACTGACTGAATCCTCTACTGCAGCTAGCCTAATATCTTCAGCCATAAGCGCATTCACAAATGAGACTAGATTAGCCTGAAGCAGAAGCATTTTTGGTATGTTAGATTACATTCTGATACTTCTGCCTTAAGAAATACAGTGTGTTGTCATAGAGTTTCAGAATAATGTGAATACCTGAACTTTTTTTCATTTGCATTATGCAAGTATATGCATTCTTTTGGAATTGCAAGAATTATGTTGCCATATACAAACATCAGTTTAGTGCCTTGTTCCGAGCATTAATTATTTGGGAATTTGATCTCTGGTGTGACGAAATTATCTGTAATTGTTATGTTTTGGGTCAAGTATCAATGAAAGAAAGCAATAGGTCAAGCAGTAAAATGTACAGGTATTTTTCTAATGCACATCAGTAATATCAATTAGGACTGATATTCTCTTGTAGTTCTCTACTTAGTGGAAAAGACGATAGTTACCAGCCAAAAAAGGAAATGACAGGTAAAATGTCAAATATTGCTTCTAATCTGACAGTAGAATGGGAATCCTGCTATGATGTATTTGTATTACTACTCAAGGTTAAGTCAGATAATTCCTTTTTAAGTAGATCTAAAAATGATTTATATTTCAAAATGAGATGGCAGTCTCATTATGTACATTCAGTAATAGTTACTGTGCAACTATAACAAAGGTATTATACAAAGGGAGAGCTGATTGGCTGTGACTTCTCATGTTTCACTTGAAAGATAGATAACTCACTTTAGTTATGCCAGCTGCAGTTGTTTATAGTGAATGGTGGAGTAAATTATATATCATATAGTGCATAGAATGCATTTAGATTCATAGATTCATAGATTCATACTAAGCTAACTGCCCTTGCGAGCCATTTTAAGCTTAGCCAATTATCCCTTGTGAGACTCAAACCCTGCACCTTGTGTTTGTAAGGCAAACACCTTAACCATTAGGCCACCCTCCCAACCCTTTAAAAATATATTTTGCTGTTTTAAACTCTTTACGTTGCCAGTTCCAGTTTTATTGATTACAGTTGTACTGTACAAGCTTTCCATAAAACACAGTGAACAACTTTCAGTATAATATAAAAACTGGTAGTGTAGTGAACAAATTCAAACATAGTAAACAACAACATTCTGAGTGGAACCAGTGTGGTGGAATTGGACTTAACTGTTTAGTATTGTGCATCCCACTCCCCACACTCTGCCAGACATTCTACTTGATGACCAGTGAACATTACAGTGCTAACTGCATGAGACATTAAACTTTGGTATGCACTGTGGTAGAAATGTCATATCTGAATGTTTTCCAGTTTTCCTAGTATCATTCAGCTGTGAGCAAACACAGTCAGAGATGAACTAGGTCCATTTCCTTCATACACTTATACAATAACCTGCAAGATGTATAGCCGCAAATGTCTCTTGCATCAGCTGTAACAAGTTCCAGTGAGTACTGTAAGAATTTTTGTGAGTCTCTAGGCTGCAATCTCAGAAAGAGTGTTTTATTCAGCAGTGTATCCTGATGGATACATATTTCTTTAGCAATCATTAGCTTAGTGCTTTTGATTATACAATAGATTTATAGGGCTGACCACTTAGATCACCATAGGTTTTGCGTCTTTTTTATTAACTCATTCGTACCAAGTAGCCATGGAATGTCACACCTTCAGTATCCTTTACTATTTCATACATTCCTAAGCATTTTCCAAAACCTTGCACTGAAAAAATAAAGCAAATAAATGTATATATATTTATGAACATATATTAAAAAGGTGCAAACCCCGATGTATTCAGCAACAATTTTAAGATATTATCTGTGTTTTTTTGCAATGATAGAAGTCAGTGCATTCATAGTCTTTGCATTAGTGCTATAATATATTCTAATGCAGAGAATTCCATAATGGTAATTTTCTGTAAATTTTCACAAACAACTGTTCATATACTTGAAACTTTACAACCTTGACTTATAGGATAGTATTCATAGTCATTCATAAAGTATGTAAAATGAGTGCAAGCTGATGTTCATTACTGGATCGATGTTGAAGTAGCCTAAGCCATATGGGACTGAAGCAAACTGCTAGGTTTCAATGCTTTAGAGCATCTTTAATGCTTCCCACCCACTCTGTAACATGAAGCTGTCAGTATAAATACACTGGCTAGGACACCAAAAGCTCAGAAACTCTTACTGCTGATGGTGGGCTACCTTTTTCAAGGCTGGACAGATAAGTACGCTACTGAGGATTATCTTCCACAACTTTTTTTTATTTTTAAGAAAAGTGTCTTATTTTCTTTAAAATTATATTATTTGCTGGCTTTTCTAACTACCTTTTACAATAGCTATCATAGAAACCGTTTATTGATATTAGAGTTTTGTGTGCTTAGGGCTCCCTCTGGGGAACTTCAAATTAAGTTGGCCATAATTTATAACTAGGGGCTATAGCTAATGATATTGAGGGTTGTCATTTTTTTAACTCAAAGCTTACTTGATTAGTTGTGACTGTTTCTCTTAAAAACTTGTCAAATACTGGTACTGTTATAAAATGGTGGGTTTTGGTTCGCTGTAAAGAATTCATTACAAAGTATCTTATTTTTTGGAGAAAAGGTTTGCCTTTTCTGTTGTAATTTGTTAGGGTCTAAACTTACTAGTTAGACACTTGCCATTAAAGATTTTTACCTCAAAACTTAATTGATATTCATGATTATTTCATCTGACCTTTTACAAAAGCTAGTTTTGGTTGTTGTTGTTGTGTCTTTCGGCTTTTAGGGGTCGCCACAGTGGAACTCCGGTCTGCTAATGATTGGCAGCAGATTTTTACGTGCCAAGTTACCAGCCTTGATGCACAACCTTCAACGAAGGTACGCCCATTCACGCATGTCTCCACACAGAAGATGCTCTAGCTGAGAGTCGAACAGGACGTCTTACTGTGAGACAACAACGCTACCGCACCACCACCACCGCAGTACAAAAGCTAGTTTTGGTAAAAAAAAAAAAAAAAAGTTGGTCTTGGATTTCTTTTAAAACTCACTGCAAGGTATCATTTTTTTGACTCTGGAATTGACCAATCAAGCTAATGTTTCTTCACAACCCTCTAACGGTGAGAATATTGTTGAGTTTAATAAACTTTCCAGACTGTTTCAAGATGATTTATACCAACTACAGAGGTATGCATGGCAGAGATTGCACCTAGAGGCATGTATTCATTTCAAAATCATTCCCAGGGGCATGCATATTTTTTGTATGCCTTCCTATGGTGATTCTCATCCCTTACTTTTGAGAAAATGGCAAAACTTGAATATACAGCTTGGGTTCAGTTACATCAACTTATTGCTTGAATATTTCGCTCCACTTGAAGCTGATTTAAGGAAGAAGATAGAGGTACAACATAAAGCTATCATGGAAAGTTTTACAACAGATTATTTTGTCAAGAGACTTGATAATATTTGGACTCAGGTTCACTCTTTTAGTGAACGTCTGAAATTGGTAAAACAGAGAAAAATCATAAGGGATGCCAATGATTTTGCCACAGGTCAAGTTTTTCTTTGGCCTAGAGATGGGAACTCTCGTTTACAAAGTGCATCCAGAGTGAACATTTCTGATAATACCACTGATTCAGAACTTCCTATTAATGTGATTTTGAATACTGCCTCTCCTGATGTCTCATCGTTAGCACCCACAACCAGTACTTTTAAGAACAATGTACTGGTATCTAGTAATCAATCTTCTCATTCTTTAAATGAGCAGAAAGATATGAACTGCTCTAGTGACACACCCCCGCCAAACCAGCAAGCGGCTTCAGCTTTTCTTTTAGCAGGAGCTAAACCCAAGGACTCAGCCCCTGCTATTAATGCTTTTTTACCGTTTCCAGTAAAGCAATAACCAGGATGGAGGGGTCGCTCTCACAGCAGAGGGCCAAGAAAAAGAAAAGGATCCGGAGAAAGGTATGCCATAACAAGGAAACAGAGAAATTGAATTCTATAGTGTACAACACTTCTGAGTATGCATTATCTGATTCAGACATTTCCCTTTTGGAAAAAGGCCTTAACTTTGTACCTTCTCAGACTAGTTCTCTTAATGATGTCCTTGTGGATCTAAGACTGTTCTGCCGCAATGTTTCCCTCAAAATTCTGTTCAAGAATAACAGTGTGTTAAACACGAATGATATAAAGAATTTTTTTAGAGTTAAAAGCAGCTTTACACCATGCATGCCACATAATGTTGAGAGTTTCTTGAAAATGTGTGAAACTGATTTTTATGAATGGTTTGCTCTCCATAAGAAAAGATGCTGCTTTTTCAATATGACTAAAGCAGAACAAGACTCTCTATATGCTTTAAAGAATAACACTGACATCATCATTAAGCCAGCTGATAAGGGGGGAGCGGTAGTCATTATGAATTTTTCAGATTATGACCTCACTATGAACAATCTCCTATCAGATGATACTGTATATGAAAAGATTACTTCGACAGTTTACAAGAAAATTATTAAGACTGTACATTCTGATCTCTATGACCTTTTGATGGGGGGACAGATTAGCTGTGAGCTCTATGAATATTTCTTCATAGAATTTCCCACAACCCCCTTAATTAAAGGCCTACCCAAGATCCATAAAGGCCTCAGACCCATACCTATGAGACCCATAGTCTCTAGTGACAATTGGGTAACTTGCACCATTTCTTCTTTCATAGAGAGTCTTCTCAGACCTTTAGTGGACTGTATCCCTAATATACTTAGAGATTCCTACCAACTTATAGACACCCTGAAAGATTTAGAGTTCAGCAAAAATGAGACACCATTGTTATTAGTTACCATGGATGTCAAAAACCTCTTTACCTGCATTCCAAATGATCTGGGGCTCCAAGCTATTAATGAGGTATTAGTTAATTCATCTGATTATAGCAACAACAGACAAATTCTAATCAACTGTCTTTTAGGTGTTTTTATGGCTCAATAAAAGATTTTCTACTCATCTGATTCTTCCATGTGGTGACTCCTGTTTGGATCTGATATCAGCATTTTTTTGTAATGAAAATGTCAACTTTTCTGTTCAGTTTTCTAAGGGCTAAATCTACTGGATCTGATGTTGCTTTTTTGTCCATTCCTCAACATCTGGGTTTCAGATCTGACATTAGACCCAACTTCAGCCACTTCTCAGACTTTGGATCTGTAGCTCAAGCTCCTCCTCTTACCCATAATCATCTCCAAACCCCATATTACCTCAGATCCCTTCCATGGCTTTCAGCAAATAGATGTGGTTAAACGTGCCTCAGACTATAGTTCAGATAAGTGACTTATTTTGCCATTTGGTGGTTCATCTCCTTTTGGGTCTTCAGTCTTAATTTTCTTCTAGACTTAATCTCCTCCATACAAAAAAAAAAAAAGTTTCTGATATTACTTATTCCCAATTCTTAATTTGGTTGGGTGTGTTGCAGGGAATTGTAGGCCTCATGCCTTTCCCTTTTTCATAGCCTTTTCTCTCTGTTTTTCCTACTAAGTGATTAGTAGTATTATTACCATTGTTGGTGTCTCTCCTTCTCTAATTTAGAGATTTCTGGTTACCATTGCTGGTATCTTGCCTTTTTCTTTTGTCCTTTTGTGGTTGAAGTGGCTGTTGTAGTATTGGGTTGTCATGTCACACAAACTCCTCAGCTTTACAAAGTGTTCTTCTTGTGGAGATCAGTGTGTGTGTGTGTGCGTGTGTCTGTGTGTGTGTTTTTATGTACTGTCTTGAGGCTGGGCTTCTTGATGTTGGTGCAGGGTTCAACTACAGAATGTTAATCGAATGCAGGAATAAGTTGGTGCTGAAAGGGTTACTGTCTTCATCTTCCTTTTCAGTGTCTGGAACTTCCCCCTCTGTTAAGAAGCCAGCAAAAACATCTAAAGGGGAAAAAGTGGAAAAAGTTAGAGAAAAATCTAAGGAGATGAGGAAGCACTCCCCTGGCTGCTGTCTGCATTCGGCTCTGTCCACCTCTTCTGATCTGACATTCTCTTCAAAGAAGTCTCCAATTCATAGACAACCAAAATGTTCCCCAGAACTATTAGCATCAAGGTTGCAGAGCTTCTAGACCTCCATCTACCTCTTCATCCTTCAGGTCTACCAGAAGCCTTTCCGAATCGGATTTGGACAGAATGATGAGAAAATTTCTTAAGACCCAAATTCATTGGACTTGTGAATTTTGGACCATCCCAGACACCTTTGGTTACTCCTACTTCAGTCCATACTTCAGCTTTGGAGGTATCAGATTCAGGATTCCCTGGTTTGTCCATGTTGAATCTGAAGGCATGGTCTTTATCAGCTCCAGCACCTTCTCTGATACAGCTCGCACTAATGATGTTGGAGCGAGAGGGATCATGGAGTCTTAGCTTTGGTGCCAGATCTGGGGTTAGATGTTCAACTCTGAGGTTGTCAGAGCCCTCCCTTCCCCTCAGGGCTTTAGTGTTAGATAGCCTGGTTCCAACTTCTACTCTAATGCAGGTCCAGAGCTGCCATGGTCAGAGTGCTTTGGCTTCAACTGCAGTAGTTTTGGGCTCTCCCTTGGTTTCTGTCTTTAATGCAGTAGAGAGAGCTTTATCCATATCAGGGGATAGGACATAATTGCCTCCATTGTGTCATCCTTCTCCACAACTGTCTGCCCTAGGTCCTGAGTCTGTTCATAATGTCACATCAGGACAGCCGGTCCATCTAAGCCTTGAGAATGTCCTCATCCAGGGGTCCCCACAGACTTCTGAGTCTTCATCAGAAAATCCCCCATGGAAGTTCCCCAGAAGTGTATGCGCAAGAGGAGATTCATTGATTCCTCACAGGAATTTTTAACAGAAGACAAAGACTTCAGTGAAGGAGGGTCTCCCAAATCACCCCTTGAGGATGTCTTATTTATAGAGATTCTCAAGCTTTTGAGGCAAAAAGATGGTTGGTCTTCTGAAAATTCTTCCCAGGAGGAGTTTCTTCAGGCTTTCAGAACCAGCTCAGCTACACCCTGGGTGGTCTCCCCAATAGATGAAATGATAAATCTCATTTCTCAGTGGACTTGGCAGGATCCTGATGTGACAGAACCCATTCTTAGGAAGCTAGACAACACTTATTGCACCTAAGGACCATGCCTACTGGAGCAGGGGTCCCCTGGTGGATGCTGTTGTGGTTGTGGCAGCCACTAAAAGGAAATTGCTGAGAAAAGTCCTTCTGTTCATTCCCCTAATGGGGAGTCTAGGGCTTTGAACAAATTTGGAAAGTGAATCCATGCTTCAGTGACCTTTGCCCTCTGGTCACCTATCTGTCGCACACATATTATGAGGTTTCAGAGGAATTTGCCTTAGGAACATTCTACGTCTCTGTCATGGTCCATGTCTGTGGAAGATAAAAGGACGGTTTCTTCAGGGCTGGCCAGCCTTCAATCCCTATCAAATGCCTCCATTCGGTTGATCTCCTGTTCTGTGGAGGGTGTTCTCAGAGCAGTTGGTTCAGGCATAACCATAACAAGACATGCCTGGATGCACCTTTGTGATTTTACATAGCCATTCAAGACCTTCTTTATCAATGCACCCTTTGATGAATCTACTTTATTTGGCCCCAAGGTTAAAGACACTCTCTCCAGGAGTCAACAAGATGGGAAACCCTGTCTGCCATAGGTATAAAGTTTTCTACCCATCAGAGGACCATCTTGAGGAACCAACAAGGTGGTAGGAAGATGTGGTTACAAAAATTGCAGGGATATTCCACAGTATTCCTATGGAGATTACATCGCCCACACAATAGATGAGGCCTGTAAAGCCAAGATTTCAAAGGTCCTTTTTTCTGAGAAGCCTCATCAGAACTCCTGAAAAGTTAAAACCAAAAAGAATCACTGCTCCAATGTTCACCAAAACACCAAAACGTAGAACAGTTTGAAGAAAGCACAAATCCGTAATTCACACAAAATACTTTAATAAAACGACTCTTCAGTCCAACAAAACACAGAAAGATTAATTGACTATGCAGTCCACTAACGCGATTACACCAGCACTGCGTTTCGTTTAAACAACTTCATCAGATGGCGACAAATGCATACCTACACAAAACACTACATATATACTCATCAAAATCATTAAACAATTAATTAATTAACCAGCTGGCTGGTTTTTAAAGGACTTAGTATGTTTTTATTAGTTCAAGTAGTTATAATGTTTTTTTGTCAGCTTTGTTGTGTAATTCTAATTTTTTCACTATGTTTTTGTATTGATATTAAATTATTAAAGTAATAGGATAGTATGGGGGGAAATTATTATATTTAATGTATGTGTTGAAAGCATTATGAGCTCTAGCCCTTTAAATGTATATGCATCTTGTTTTCCCTTTTTAATTAATTAATTGTTTAATGATTTTGATGAGTATATATGGAGTGTTTTGTGTAGGTATGCATTTGTCTCCATCTGATGAAGTTGTTTAAATGAAAACGCAGTGCTGGTGTAATCGCGTTAGTGGACTGCATAGTCATTTAATTAATCTTTCTGCATTTTGTTGGACTGAAGAGTTGTTTTATTAAAGTATTTTGTGTGGATTACGGATTTGTGCTTTCTTCAAACTCCTGAAAAGTTGCCTGAGTGCTGCATTCTGAAGGCAGTCGGAGGAGGGACACTTGTCTCTGTATCTAGAAGCCTGGACATCCATCACCAAAAACATCAGGGTGCAGAAAAATATCACCAGAGACCACTATTATACTTCTCAACTGTACAGATTTTTGCACATTGTCCAGAATTTTGCCTCATATTTTTGGTCCATTTTTCATAAAATAGTATTTTTTGGCAAATTAGTGGCAAATCGCTAAAGATTAAAGTTAGAAAATAATGACAGACATTTGAGTTTCAGACTTCATACCCTTCAGAAAATTCTTTCTAATGCAAAACCTGTTACTCTATCAGCCTTCTACGTCTATAAGAGCAATATTTAAAAAGTGTCCCTTTCTTTAGGCCTTTGTCCCACTTTTATTTATGGCTTTGTCCAGATTTCTGCTCTAAGAGGTTGAGAGGTATGGCCAGTATATTCCATTTTCCCATTATCCACCCAAAACATTAAAGAAGATGCCCAACATGCCACCCCATCAGAGAAAAAATACAGCCCTAGAAACAGAAAAGCTTCTAACAAAAAGGATCATCCAAGAGGTCCCGCCAGACTAGCAAGACTCAAAACGTATTTGAGATTCTTTTTGGTGTGAAAGAAAACCAGGGACCTAAGGCCAATATTGGAACCAAATCACTTGAATCAGTTTATCAAACAAAGTTCTGAATGGTCACATTTCAGTCTGTTCTCCCTGTGTTGTTTAAGAATGACTGAATGTGCTAGACAGATCTCCAGGACACGTACCATCACATCAAAATAGACAGATGGTTCAGTAGATGCCTTTGCTTCTGGCTGGAGACCAGTCACTTTCAGTTCAAAGTGCTGCCATTTGGTCTCACCACAGCCCCCTGAATGTTTACCAAGTGTATGGCAGTGATTGCAACTCACCTGAGATTGCTGGTATTCTGGGTGTTTCCTTACCTCAACGACTGGCTCCTCACTGCTCCCACCAGGTATCTTCTGACATGCACCAGGGACTACCTGCTACATCTATGTCTCCATCTGGACATCACAGTCAACTACAACAAATATCTCTCTCTCCCCCCACCCAAGTCGTGGAGTTCATAGGTGTTAACCTGGCTATGATTTCTCAAATTGCAGAACAACCTTATTGCCGGCTATCCACATTACAGCATCAGATGATGCAACTGGGTGCATCTGTTGTCTATTCATTCACCAACATCCAGGTTGGTTCTGCAGCTTCTCAGTTCAGTGGCAGCCTCCATAATCTTTGTGCCACTGGCAAGATTTTGTATGAGGGTACTGCAGTGGACACTGGCAGTCAAATGATTTAGGCATAGACACCCTGTGAATTTTCCCATTGAATCACCAAAATTTACAAGGAATGTGTAACTTGGTGGACTTAAGCTCCAGATGTTCTCAGGGTCATTGCTTTGTCCTACCCTTGCTCAAGGTCACTGTGAGCACAGGCACTTCCCATTTGGGGTGAGGAGAGCACTGTTTGGGCGAGATGGTTTTAGACAGTTTAAGGCATGTGGTCTCCCCTGGAGGCCAGTCTTCACATCGGTGTCCTAGTGATGAGAGCAGTCCTTCTAGCATTGCAGGTCTTTCATGATTTTTTACCTCTAGGGGTGATTGCCATACAGATGGACAACATGTCCGTGATCTGGTGCACCAACATGAATGGAGGAACCCACTCTTACCCCTTATGATGAAAGGCAAGGAGGGCCTGGCAGTAGGCGATCTCTTTCAGATGCTTTCTATTAGCAATGCACATTCCTGGAAAGTCCAACATTCTAGCAGGCAGACTTAACAGATCTGTTCTACTACAGCACGAGTGGTCTCTCAACCCTTCAATGGCAGAACAGGTTTTTCATCATTGTGGCCAGCCATGCTATGATCTCTTCGCTTCTGCCCACAACTTCAAATGCAGCAGGTATTTTGCCCTAATCCACCCAGATGAGGAGTCACCAAGTGACACTTCGATTCAGGATTGCTCCCCCAGTCTCCTTCATGCTTACCCTCCAACTCCCCTCATATCAAAGTTCCTACAGAAAGCGTGTCAATGGAAGAGTAAGATGATCCTCATTGTCCCATTTTGACCTCAACAAGTGTGGTTTCCCCTTCTTGTGGCCTCACTTAATATGCCCTCCGTAAGTTTTGGATCCATCTTTAGATCTTCTCTCCAGACTACCTCATCTGGACATACAAGCCCTCAAACTACTCACCACTTCCTATGATTGCTAGACAGTCCAGGGTTTATTACCAGGTTTTGCACATTCTTACACTTTCCCAAAAGGATTATACTAACAAGGTATATAAGGGGAAATAGAAAAGGTTCTCTATTTAGGCCACTCAGAGACACTTTGCTCCTTTCTCAGCATCCACTCCAGCTGTCCCAGATTTCATGGTTTTCAATTTCCATAGTGGGGTGAGTTACTTTACAGTCAAGGTATAGTTGGTGTGATTTCCAATTTTCATGTTGGCAAGACCATTCTTCATTGGCCTCTCTCAGGTTATGCAAAGCTTTTTTCAAAGATGAATTTCTACTCAGATCACCTATCAAGGACCCACTCCTCCTTGGGATTTACCAGTACTTCCTCAGGCTTTGACTCAGTTTCCCTTTGAACCTGCGGCTAAAGCAGATCTTAAATTCTTGTGTTGGAAGACCATTTTTCTAGTCACTATTAAGTCAGTTAGGTGACTATCTGAATTCCAGGCATTGTCTTGTCAGTCACCTTACATTGTCTTTCATAAAAACAGAGTTTTTCTTCATAATAACCCTTCTTTTCTTCCAAAAGTAATGTCAGAATCTGCTCTTAACCATTGCATTAATCTGCCAGTTTTCTTTCCAAAATTCTCTAATAAAGGGGAATATAGGCTTCATTTGTTGAATATGCATAGGCAACTCAAATTTTATCTCCATAGAACAAAATATTAAAGGAAATCTGGTTAGTTGCTTATTTCTTTTACAAAGGCTAAATTGGGGCACTCTTTGTCTAAAATCAGATGTTAAGTTGTCAATCTCGCCTTCATTCTTGCTTGATGGGTTCGGAGCCGATCCTCGGCTCCGACTCGGCACTTGCTAAGCTTGAGAGTCACTTTTACCAGCTCGAGGCAGCCCCATATCCCATGATGCAAGGCGGTAAGTACCCAGATTCTAGTTGCCGCTTAGCTGATGAGGTAATCCTTTTACCAGCTCCTGGTAAGTGTTTATTATTATACATTTAGTCACCCCATTCCTAATATTTCTCTCTTTCAATAGTTTTTCTTTATTGTTAAGATACTTTTAAGGGTTTTTTCTGACTAAATTTACTTTTCCCTAGTTTATATTTTTAGTCAGGCCTTCATTCCCTCCCATCCCCCACCTACTGTTAGGGTGTGTGTGTGTGTGTGTGTGTGTGTGTGTGTGTGTGTGTGTGTGTGTGTGTTTTTAGTTATACCTTTAACTTTAATTGTTCTGATTCGGGACTGTGTGTGTGTTTTTGTGTTTGGGATAGCACTATGTCCAAAGATCAGAGGGTCTCAGGCTTCAAGAAGTGTGACTCGTGCTGTCAGAAGATGTCTCTGACAGACGGTCACACTTCTTGTATATACTGCCTGGGACCTCTCCACCTGCAGGACTCCTGTGCAATTTGTCACTCTTTTAGCCAGAGAGTCCTGCAGGAAAGGAGAAATAAACTTATACTAAGAGGACTTCTTAAACCGGAGGGCTCCCCGGCAAAGTCGGCTCCGGGTAAGCCCTCTAAGACTACCAAGGCCCAAGCTTCTGTACCTAAGCCTTCGGCCTTGGCTCCGACTGTTGAGATCGGCTCGGCTGGAGCCGATCTTAGCTTGAGAAATCTTCGCACCGATGGCTATCGGTGCCGATACTGAAGGTCACTTTGGTGCCGGCTCCGACTGGCTCCGACATCCATGTGGCTGGCGGTGTCGGCGCCGACCGGCTCCGACACCATGATTTCTTGCCTGTATCAGCTCCGGCGGAGCCGATAGATCTATACCTACACTCGGGCGAAAGTTATCGGCTCCGTCTGGATCCGTGGTTTCTTCGGCTCCGATGGTTCCTTCGAGGAAGAGGTCCAGGTCTCCCTCTTTGGAACCGATACTGTCGGCTCCGCCTCACCTCTTCTTTCGAGCGGAGCCATCGGAGCGGATCATCTAGGTCTTCCAGGTTGTCTGACCATGATTTAGAGAGGGTGGTAAGCAGATTGTTAAAATCACAGGCACTAGCCCAAATGCTTCATAGTCCGTCTCAACAGACGACTATTAGTCCACACCCTCTTCAAGTTCCTCCTTCGACTCTACCCCAGAGTTTGGAGCTGGAGTCTACGGAATAGTTACTGCTATGGCTGAGGCCAGATACCCCCTTCTGCGCCTTCAGCATCTACTCTTATCTCCTCCTCGAGACCTTCCTTGGAGGGATTCAGTGGCCGGGCTTCCCTGGTCTGCTCCGAGGGGGTGAGTGGCATCAGACCCTTGTCCGACCCGCTCTTCCCCTTGGAGCTTCGCCCTTGGTGAGCTCGGCTCTGACATCTGCCTCGGAGCCTTCCCTTCGGTGGGCCGGAGTCCCAGTTTCTTCAGAACAGGTTCTCTCGGATCTCCTGGGAGGAGCCTTTGAGGTGATGAGGTGTGTGCTGGCCCCTGGGCTCAGTCAGTAGTCTATTCCTTTAGCTCCTCCCTCTACGGTGTCTGTTGTTATCTCTTCCCCCTCTCTTGCTCCCGGACCGAGAGATCCACCGCCTCAGGTTTCCCCACTGGGAGGAACCCCCTCTTCCGAGGATTCTCCTGATCCATCAGGAGATCCTCCGCGCAAGAGGACTTGTAAGAGGAAGCACCTGGACTCCCCTGAGTCTACTACTTCGGATACCGACTTAGATGAGTCGGAGGGGTCCCCAAGATCCCCCTCTGAGGATGTCTCTTTTTCAGACATCCTAGAACTCCTGAAACAGAGGGGACACTGGCCCTCCATAAATCCCTCTGATGAAGAGTCGGTATACCTAGAGGCGTTTGGTTCTCGACCCTCCACCTCCTGGGTGTCTCCGCCTTTTGACCCCCTCATGCAGGTAATCACTCAAAAGGCTTGGGCTTCACCTGATTCCATAGAGCCAGTTCCCAGGAGGCCTTCTAAATTTATTACAGCCCCTTCCGAACAGCAATTCCTTATAAAAGGTGTCCCTGTTGATGCCATGGTGGTGGCGGCCGCCACTAAAAAGGAACTTGCAGATCCTTCCGTACCAGTCCATCCTCCTAACAAGGATTCCAGGACCATGGACAGGTATGGTAAGCGGATGTTCTCCTCAGCGACCTTTGCCATGCGTTCGCTGAATTATTTGTGTCACTTCACCAGACTCCAAAGGGACATCCTTAAAGAACTAGGTGAAGTAGTACAGGATCCTGCAGCTCCAGGGGCACAAGACAAGATTGCTTCTCAGCTAGGAATCCTTAACTCCATAACCAACTCCTCCATCTATGCAGCAGATGGAGCGAGTAGAGCCGCAGGTACAGGAGTGGCTCTGAGACGTCAATCCTGGATGCGGCTCTGTAATTTTGCAGATCCCTTCAAGGCGTCCTTCACAAACTCTCCCTTTGATGGGTCAACTTTGTTTGGTCCTCAAGTGAAGGATACATTGACCAGGTGTGAGCAGGACGGCAAGACTCTTTCTGCGGGGTCCGTTTTCCACCCCTTCTAGACCTTACCCCAAAGGACAGAAGGGTAGAAAGATGTGGTTCCGAAATCCCAAGGAGTCACGCGGATACACGTGGTCAGTTTACCCCTAGAGGCAGAGGGGTAATAACAGACGCCTAGAGGCAGAGGGGGTCCACAAAACCAGGGAAGCAGAGTCTCTCTGACAAGCCCTTCCAGCATCCCTGAGGTGTTGCCCGACTGGCATCCTTGGAGGCAGTCGGGGAAGATTATCGCTGTACCCACAAGCCTGGCGTTCCTCTCACAAGACAGATGGGTACAGTCGATCATATCCGAGGGTTACAAAATTCCTTTCGAGGAAAGTCCTTCACTCACAAAAATTCCCTTCCAGATGTGCCACCGGTCTAAGGAAATCGCAGTTAGAAGTATCAAGCTTCTACAAAAGGGCCATTCAGCCAGTTACAACAGACCATTCAGAGCCGGAATCTACTCAAGGTTCTTTTGGTCCCCAAAAGACGGGAGATTGGAGACCAATATTGGACCTCAGCAGACTCAACAAGTCTGTGAAAAAGACGAGATTTCGAATGGTCACACTTCAATCAATTTTGCCCTTCCTGGGCAAAGACAACTGGATGTGCTCAATAGACCTTCAGGATGCATACTATCACATAAAAATTCACAGACACTCCAGAAGGTTTCTCTGCTTTCGGCTGGGGTCCAGTCATTTTCAATTCAGAGCCCTGCCCTTTGGTCTCACTACAGCCCCCAGAGTGTTCACCAAATGTATGGCAGTGGTCACGGCTCACCTGAGACGTCAAGGATTCCAGGTGTTTCCGTATCTTGACGACTGGCTCCTTTCAGCCACCACCAGGCATCAACTTCTCCAAGCCAGGGATTACACTAAATCTCTGCACTCAGTTAGGAATTTCGATCAACTACAAAAAATCCTCCTTGTTGCCCTGCCAGTCTATTACTTTCATAGGTGCAAATTTAGACACTGTTTGGATGTCAGCAACCCTCACAGACCAAAGAATCTCAGATATCCAAAGTCACATGCGGATCATCCTTGCCAGCAAAAAGGTGCAAGCCAGACTGGTCCTGAAAGTGTTGGGCCTCATAGCAGCGGCCATTACTCTTCTTCCCTTGGCCCGCTTCTACATGCGTCTCCTTCAATGGATGTTGTTCACCCAGTGGTCTTACCAACAACTTCCATCGTCACCAAATCCTGGTGACACAAGCTTGCAAAAACCACCTATCCTGGTGGATTTCTTCTCCCCAGATTCATCAGGGCAGACCCTTTGTATCCCCGGCCCCGGTAGCCACAGTCACTACGGACGCCTCCCTGATCGGGTGGGGGGGTCATTATCAGGGTAGGATGGGTCATGGGACGTGGCAACCATTCGAATACCACCTGCACATAAATGTCCTAGAGATGAGAGCAGTGCTTTTAACGTTGCAAGCCCTCAACGACTTTCTTCCCTTGGGAACAATTGCAGTTCACATGGACAACATGTCTGTAGTATGGTATATCAACAAGCAGAGCGGACAAGTCCTACCCCTTGTGTCGAGAAGCTCTCAGACTTTGGCAATGGGTGATCTCCTCTCATCGGTTTCTGGTAGCAACGCATATCCCTGGGAAAACCAACATTTTAGCAGACAGATTGAGCAGAGCTATTCTCATGCCTCACGAGTGGTCTCTCAAACAATCTATAGTGGAGGAGATTTTTCTAGAATGGGGCCGCCCATGTTGCGATCTTTTTGCTACTCCCCAAAACAGCAAATGCCCAGACTTCTTCTCTCTCTTCCCACTGCCAGGCCATCCCCCCAGAGACTCTCTTACCCAAGATTGGCCCCAGGGACTTCTTTATGCCTTTCCTCCCTTTCCATTGATTCCACAAGTACTCCAGAAAGCCACCGTTTTGAGAGCCAAAATGATTCTCATTGCCCCCTATTGGCCTCGACAAATTTGGTTTCTGTTCCTCCATCGTCACCTCTTGGTGCAGCCGTGGCATCTGGACCCAGTGCCAGACCTTCTGATCCACCAATCGGGTCACCTGCATCGGTCCATTCCTTCTCTCAACCTCACAGCTTGGTTGCTCCACTTCCTTCCTTAGCCAGGCTTCCTATGATCTCTAACCCGGTTAGGGATATCATAGTGGCTTCCCTTAAATCCTCTACTAGAAGGATTTATACCAGCAAGTGGAAACGCTTCTCTTTTTGGGCAAAATCAAAGAATATAGACCCCTTTACTGCCCCTGTTCATGCAGTTTTGGATTTTTTAGTGGAAATCTTTCACTCGGGCTCTTCATCTTCCACGGTCAAAGTTCAGTTGGCTGCTATCTCGAACTTTCATGTCGGGTTTGCAGATCACAACATTATGTCCCACAGGCTTTGTAGAGCTTTTCTAAAAGGGATTTTTCTCCTTAAATCTCCTGTCAGGAGTCCTCCTCCTCAATGGGACCTAAATCTAGTGCTGACATCCTTAATTCTTCCTCCCTTCGAGCCAGCAGTTTCATGTTCACTGAAGTTTCTTTCATGGAAAACACTCTTCCTTGTCGCTATTACCTCGGCCAGGAGAGTGTCAGAACTTCATGCTCTCTCTGTTCGTCCCCCTTATTTGGTCTTCCACAAGGACAGGGTATCCTTGAGAACTAATCCATCCTTTTGCCCAAGGTGGCTTCAAAACTAATTTGAACCAATCTATTGATCTCCCTGTATTTTTCCCTAATTACTCCAACAGATCGGAACAAAAATTACATTATCTTGATGTTCACCGCCAACTCAGATATTATTTGGACAGAACAAAACAATTCAGGAAATCCGATCAGCTCTTTCTTTCTTATGCTGTAAATAAGAAAGGCCTTCCTGTTTTCAAAGTGACCTTATCTAGATGGCTTTCTTCCACCATCTCGAAATCTATCAGCTCAGGGGAAAACAGCTGTGCTCAAAACCAAAAGCGCATTCCACCAGAAGTTTAGCCACTTCCACAGCCTTTCAGGCTAGACTCCCTTTAGACACTATTTGTGCAGCAGCCACTTGGGCCACTCCTCATACCTTTGTTTCTCATTACAAATTGGATTTGGCCTCCAGGGATAGAGCCAGTTTTGGTTCTACGGTTCTCAAGAGTCTGTTCCATTGAGCCACCCAGGATAGAGGTGCTAGGGACGCGGTCCCATCAAGCAAGAATGAAGGCGAGATTGACAACTTAACATTGAGAAGTTATGCACCTACCATAACGTTCCATGTTAGTTGTCTTCTCTCGCCTTCTTTCTTGCAACCCTCCCTCCTACCCCCTTGCCTGGACAGACCTTGATCTCCCTTGTTTGGAAGATTGCTTCTTTAGGCACCAGTTACTTACCTGGTTCCCATTACAGCCCTTCCTTTAGGCTAATTGCTTTCTTTCCTCAGTGGAAAGTTTTTTGTGCTAGGTGATTTTCCCTATAGGTACCAAATGAGATCTGGGTACTTACCGCCTTGCATCATGGGATATGGGGCTGCCTCGAGCTGGTAAAAGTGACTCTCGAGCTTAGCAAGTGCCGAGTCGGAGCCGAGGATCGGCTCCGAACCCATCAAGCAAGAAAGAAGGTGAGAGAAGACAACTAACATGGAACGTTATGGTAGGTACATAACTTCTCATTTACTAGTTGGATCACTTATTATATTTTTCATGTGTATAAGGAGAAAGGATTGACTTTGTCATGACCACCATGAGCTCTTTCCACAAGATCTGTTTCAACTTCCTCGGCCTTCTTACCAAGAACTGCTATAGCTGACATTTGTGTGGCTGCCACTTGATCCATTGCCCATATTTTCATTGCTCATTACAACTTGGATATTTTTTTAGGGACAGGACAGCATTTGTTTTTCCAATACTCTGGAATATCCTTCCATGAAGACCACCCTAGGATTTTACTAGCTGTGGACTCTGTCCCAATGGTTGAGGAACAGATGAAAAAGAGATCAGATACAAAAGTTATATACTCACTATAATGATGCATCTGTGTTGTCTGTTTTCATCCTTCCTTAACCTCCCTCCCTCCTTCCATTTGTAGAAGATACATATACAGTGGATATTAAAGGTTTACACACCTGCAGGTTTTTATAATATAAGAAAACGAGACCATAATAAATAATTTCAAAACTTTTCCCACCTTTAATGTGACCTATAACCTATATGATTCAATTGAAAAACAAACAAATCTGTTAGGGGAAAAAAATATAAAAAATAAAAAACGTATAGTAAGCTGGTTGCATGTGTGCGCACCCTTAAACTAATACTCTGTTGAAGCACCTTTTGATTTAATTGCAGCTTTCAGTCTTCTTGGGTAAGAGTCTATTAGCATGGCACATCCTGACTTGGCAATATTTGTCCACTTTTCCTTGCAAAACACTCCAAATCTGTCAGATTGCGAGGGCATCTTTTGTGCACAGCCCTCTTCAGATCACCCCACAGATTTTCTATTGGATTTAGGTCTGGGCTCTGGCTGAGCAATTCCAAAACTTTAATTTTCTTCTGGTGAAGCCATTCATTTGTTGATTTGGATGTATGTTTGGGGTCATTGTCATGCTGAAAGGTGAAATTCCTCTTCATCTCCAGCTTTCTAGCAGACACATGAAGGTTTTGGGCCAAAAGTGACTGGTATTTGGAACTGTTCATAATTCCCTCCACCTTGACTAAAGCCCCAGTTCCAGCTGAAGAAAAGCAACCCCAAAGCATGATACTGCCACCACCATGCTTCACCATTCTTTTGGTGATGAGAAGTGTTGTTTTTGCGCCAAACGTACCTTTTGGAATTGTGGCCAAAAAGTTCAACCTTGGTCTCATCAGACCATAACACATTTTCCCACATGCTTTTGGGAGACTTGATGTATGGTTTTGCAAATTTTAGCCAGGCCTGGATGTTTTTCTGTGTAAGAAAAGGCTTCCGTCTTGCAACCCTACCCCATAGTCCAGATATATGGAGAATACGGAAGATTGTTGACACATGTAGCACACAACCAGTACTTGCCCGAAATTACTGCAACTCCTTCAGTTTTGCTGTAGGTCTCTTGGCAGCCTCCCAGACCAGTTTTCATCTTGTCTTTTCATCAGTTTTGGAGGGATATCCAGTTCTTTGCAACATCACTGTCGTGCCATATTTTCTCCACTTTTTGATGTCTGTCTTCACTGTGTCCCATGGTATATCTTTTGCTGTAGCAGGCAACTGAGCAAATGTCAGAAAAATCTTACTAGGACAGCTGAACTTTATTTGGGGTTAAGCAGAGTCTCTTTAATTGATGGCAGGTGTGTACCCAAGAAGACTGAATGTTGTAATTAAATCAAAAAGTGCTTCAACAAAGTATTAGTTTAAGGGTGTGCACACTTATGCAACGAACTTATTGTACATTTTTTATTTTTTTTCCCCTAACAGATTTGTTTTTCAATTGAATTGTAAAGGATATAGGTCACATTAAAGGTGGGAAAAGTTTTGAATTAATTTATTGTGGTCTCATTTTTTTATATCACAAAAACCTGGCATTTGAACAGGAATGTGTAAACTAGTTATATAAAAAAAAAAATAAAACTAAAAATAGTTATTGTTAAAACCTCTGTGCTAACAGAAAGCATTTCAAATTAATATGCTCATTAAGACCAGGGTTTATATCGGCACGTAGGCACAATTGCTATTCTACTTCACAGCATTCCAACAACACATTGTGGTTACCAATTAAACCTTGTAAATCCACCTGATCTAAAACAAAAAAACTATTTTTAGTTTTATTTTGTATTATTTTTCAGTGATTTTTGCAACTTGAATGCACCAGCTGAGTTTGATGCATCCTTATATGTGTTAGAACTGTCAGTCGGGTAAATGATGTAAGTTGTTTCATTGGATTTTGGTCATGTGACTTTGAGGATCTCCTTTTAAATGCAGTTCTAGATTTTGTACTTTGTTTTCTAAAGAAGTTCTGTTGTAAAGAATAAAAGAACGAAAATGCTAAATGCTACACTGGTCACCGAGTTCTGCTTTCCTTTTTTGTTTTGTTGTTGGACTTTTTGGGATTTATTTGATTATTTTTTTCATTTAGCATTTTTGTTATATGTCACAGGATCTTCATAGATAGATCTCCAAAATGTATCTGTTTCTTCTTTTTTTTGGTGGTGTTTCATTTCCTTTGGCCTTGTTTCCCAATTCTCTATAAAACATTTTTGGGTCATCCACAAATTGCTTATTTTATACTTTTCCTTTATATTTATCTGCATGTCTTCTGTGTTTTTTCTGCTTGTGCTGATATTTTTAATTTATTATTTGTGATAGTACACAATAGATCCTGATTTGTTCTGATACTGTGCTTTGCTTTTATCACATCTATCTTTCTGAGTTTTTTATTGATCTGTTCCCTCTTCTATACTCTTAACAGTGCCACCTGTTGTCTTATTTGCTTTATAGTTTTCTTTATTTGATACTTCAATGGTGGCATTTGCTTTCTCCCCTTCCTTTCCCTTACTGCCCTGTGTTTTTGTGGTAGGACTGTATCTGTTATTAATTTAGCTGCACAGTAATGTATCCAATTTAATTCTGTTATATCACATAAATATGAACATTCTTAATTACCGTGTTCATTTGTTTTATCAAACTTCTAACTTTTTTGGGTTTTATTGACTTTCTGTAGTAATTTTTTAGCTATTCTTAGTGGGTACTGTCACTTTTATTTCCCTCTCCTATTCATAATATTCTTATAGTACATATTTAATTGATTTGCTTAACCCAGGTTAAGCAACCCAACTCAATTACCTAGCAACCTAACTCAACCTTACTCTGTTTTCCTAGCTATTCTTAGTGGGTACAGTCACTCTTTTTTTCCCTCAGCTCACTCTTAATATTCTTATAGTACATTTTTTTTACGTCTTCTTACCCCCTGGATTATGTCAGTTTGATTTTCTTCAGCCCATTCACAATATTCTCATTGTGCTTATCTTACATTTTTCTTACCTTCTCTGTCAAATAACCTTGCTATCTCTGCCATCTTATAATCCGATGTATATCTGACTATTTCTCAGCTTCTTCCTCTGCTGTCCATCTCTCCCTTCTTGCACCAGGCTATATAGTCTCTACATTATAACTCACAAAATAAGTCCTTTATTTGTTTACCTAAATAGAACTAATACTCAACTGTACAGGATTAATAATCAGCTGTTATTTTTTGTATTTGTACCACCAATGTCAAAATATCTAACTATTGATCAGCCATGTCATTTAATCAGTGTTCTTAGTAGACATGCCATCAATCTGTTCAGCTTGTCTTGTTCTGCAAAGAATTCTCATTTATACACAAACTTCCTATGATAATAATATTCTACTTACTTGATCTATGAAATATGACTGAATAATTATAATTGCATTGTTGTTATTTTTTTATAATGTGTTTCTGTTTCTAGGATGTATTCTGTCTTCTTATGTTTATTATATTGGAGCTTTTCTTCCCTGGCCTCTGCTGAAAAACGAGCCATTGGCCCAGTCAGACTGTCCTGGTAAACAAATGTAAAATAAATAAATAAAATAAAATATTTCTTTCATTGATCTTAATATGTCTGTCCAACTCTGTTAAATCAAGCAACTCTTTTTTGGAAAATCTTCTCTTAGATTATTTTCTTCTAAACTGAGGGCACATTCTTTCTTTTCCATTTCCTGCGGGCATTCTATAAACAGTTCCGCAGCATCTTCTTGTGCAACATTCTCTTCAGTTTCATCCTGTGTCATCCATTGCTCTTTCATATGGGAACTCACTGGCCTGTCACTCCACAACATTGACTGTATCAGAGTTGCCACAATTTCTTCTTCCTTCCCTTGCTGTGTAATTCCAACTGAACATTTGTACTGGTTTCCTATGGAAGGTTCCAAAGTATCTTCATATGGCAACTGATCAGATGTTTCGCACTCCACTGGTTTCTCCTTAATTTGGGGATCCATTGTTATATTCTGCTGTGATGTTATCAAAGTTAGATTTTCTACACTCATTTTTTCACCTCGCAGGTACTCCCTAACCTCAATTTCTATTTCTTTAACTTCACCATTACTAATCCTCTTTTCTACTTTTCCTCTTTACTTTCTTATTTTTTTTGTATTGTGAAATTTTTCATATCCAGATGCCTTTGCCTATATTTCTCTTCAAATATCTTTGTTTGGTACTGCTCTTTTTGTATTGGTTAGTTTTGCTTTCTCCTTTGCAAAAATATTGAACCATATTAAATATTTTCCCATATTCATATTTCTTCTTCAGATGTCTCCTGCTCCTCTGGTTTCTCCTTACTTGGGGGACTCATGGTTTCATCCATGTGCTTTCAGTTTTGCTTTCCATTCCCCTATCCTTTGCTGAAGTTCTTGCTTAGAGTCTGCCTGTAATGCCATTGTCCAAGTACAGCAACTGTTGATTTGTCCCCTCTGATCTGTTTGCTAATGTAGTCCATCACCAGTATAAACAGCAGTGAGCTCAGAGGTGAACCCTTTTGTACCCTCACTTCCAACAGGAACCACTTTGTGAGACTGAACAGTGTTCATTCTTGAGTGATCGGATCCTTGTACATGGCCTGCAATAATTCCACCAATGTTTCTAGGACTTCAAACCACCGCAGTACTACCCAAATCAGCTTTCTTGGGACCTTGTCATATGCTTTCTCCAAGTGTAGGAATGCGCAGTTGAACTTTTTCCTCACCTCTAGCTTCTCCTCAGCTATGTGTCTCACTGCAAACATTGTGTCAGTTGTGCCGCATCCTGATTTGAATATGAACTGCTCATCTCCCATTTTACTGTGTACTACTCTGCATAACCATTTATCAATCACCCCCTCCAGAACTTTCATGCAGTATGACGGGAGTTTGATACCTCTATATTGCCCACAGTTGTGGATATTCCCTTTGTTCTTGTGCAGTGACATGAGTATGCTTATTCTCCAGTCATCTGGAATATGCGTTTCTCTCCACACTGCCATGAGTATCCTCAGGAGCCATTTCTCCCCTATCTCACCCAGCATCATTATCATATGTGCTGTGACCTCATCTGAGCCTGCTGCTTTCCCTGACTAAGTTTTCCTTTAGTGCTATTCTTACTTTTTCTAGGGTGAGGTTCTCTTCTTCTGTCATTGTAAGCTATGTCTGGGACAGTACACCTTCTGTTGGGTTTTCTTCATTCAGAAGCTGCTGGAAGTACTCCATTCATCTGCCTTTGATGTTCTGTGGACTGGTGAGCAGGTTTTTGCTGGCATCCCTTAGGAAGGGTGTCTAACTACCTTCTTTATCTTTCTGTCTTTGTCTTGCAACCTGTTAAAGTTTCTTTATGCTAGCTACTGAATCACTTTCCAGAAGCTGGTAGAGTGCCTTCGATGCCCTGTTTTTTGCTGTTGCAACTCCTTTCTTTGCTTCTTTGTTAGCCAGTCAGTATTCCTTCTTAGACCGGTCTATCTTTTCTATCTCCCACTTTTTTCTACAGTCTTTCTTTGATGATATCTTAGACTTCTGCACTCCACCAGCTCTCCTTATATACCTTATTTCATATGTAGCTTGACCACATATCTGTTCTTTGCTATTGCAACTCCTTTATTTGCTTTTTTGTTAGCCATCTAGTATTCCTTCTTAGACAAAAAAACTGTTTAGTACCACTAACGACCAGGAATTGTACCTCCAAGTTCTTTTATTTTAACAGCAAATGTAGTAGTACTCTGTAAAGGTTGTTTCAAGCCGAGGCGCTAAGAGAGATTTATTTCTATGCTTGGGAGTTTTATGACATTTACATTTGCTGTTAAAATAAAAAGAACTTGGAGGTACAATTCCTGGTCATTGGTGGTACTAAATAGTATTCCTTCTTAGCCTGGTCAATCTTGTCTCCCATTTTTTCCTGTACTCTTTGTTTCTTTTGATGATGCCCTGGACTTCTGCACTCCACCACCCACTTTCCTTATGTACCTTATTTCCATACCAAACTCGACCACATATCTGTTCTGTAATCCTCACACATGCTGTTTTTAGGTGCAGTCATTCTTCTTCAGTGCCACCTGTTTCTCCTCTTATTGGAGTGTGGGAGCCCTGACTAATTCCTTGAATTGTTGTACTTTCTCTCCAGCCAACTTCCACATCTTCAGCCTGATCTCTGTTGATTCTCTGACTATTGCTTGCAGCTGATTGTAGCAACCAGTGGTTTATGCTGTGGGCCGACTGTTTCACTGGGGATGACATTACAGTCACTGACTCTACACAAGTGCCCTTTCCTTAGTAGGAGGAAGTCCACTTGAGTTGCATGTTGGCCACTCTTGTATGCGATCTTGTGACTGTCTCTCTTTCTGAACCATGTGTTGGCTACTATTAAGCCATTTGCCAGACAGAAATCTGGTATGGCTTGGACCCCGGCAGTCCTATCCTGTTCGTCTCTCCTGATATGTGCATTAAAGTCACCCATTATCAACACCAATTCCTGTTGTTCTCCTTTATCTAGTGGGTACTGCAGCTGCTGTATGAATGCACTCTTTTCCTCACTATCACAACCCTGCTGTGGGGCATAAGCTGAATTTACGAATACTGCCCTATCATTACACTGAAGTCTGATTGCCATGAGTCTGGCAATAATTCTGTTGATATCCCTCACTGCCTTCTGAAGCTTCTCTCTTACCACAATTCCCACACCATTTCTTACCTGTCCTTCTACTGAGGTATAGACTCTAGATCCCAAGCCAAGTGTCTTTGCTGCTGCATTTGCCCTTCCATCTTGTCTCTTGGATGTATAGGATGTCCAGCGTCCTCTGTACCATCATATCATCTACTTCCAAGCTATGTCCTGTCAGTGAACCTACCCTGAGTGTAGCATAGTTCATGTTTGGTGGTTTGATTGGTTTTACATTCAGCTTTTGCTCAACAGAGGTATTCCAGGTAACACAGGCTGGGCAATTGGACACCGTCCAGATAGTAGGTTATTGACCCAAGGCTGTTGAGCTTTATGGCAGGCACACACACTGGCCAAAAGGGGACATACCCCCCCCCCCCACCGTTAGCATGGTTCCCTGGCATAGCTCAAACTTCAGATGGGTTGAACCTAACTGCTTTACACCGAGAACTACTTTTACCCTTTTACCAGCTGGGGGGCATATATCCCATGATGCCAGCATGACTACCTCAGATCTCGTTTGCCGCTTAGCGAAGGGGTCTCTTTACCAGCTGAGGTAAGTTTTTTAGATAACTACATATGTTAGTTGTCTTCCTCTCGCCTTCTTTCTTTCGCGGCCCCTCCTCCTCCCCTGGCCTGTTTTATGTCACGGTGTAGGACCAACTATTCAAGACTTCACTGTCCAATTTTCAGACTCCTTTAGTGGCAAAGACATGGACCCAACAGAAGTAAAATGTTAATAAGAGGCCTATATTCATCATTCAGTTCCTGTTTTGCTTTAGCTGTTGGTTAGTTACTCCTCTGTGGCCATTCTGAGTTCCTCAGACCACTCTAATTTCTTCCTGGGCCCTGTTGTGTGCTTTCCAGAGATCCAGAGACTGGGAGACAGGAATATCCACTGTGGCTATTCATTAGCATGCTTCTGGCAAAAGATAACCACTCTTGTTGATGATGGTGAAGGGAGTGGATGGTGTTTCTTTAATTTCACTCTCAAAATTCATTTCCATGGTAGGGATTATCCTACTAGTTGTACTCTTTCTTTTATTGGGGGGGGGGGGTCATTCTTCCAGGAAAAGGGAACAAAAACATAATCTTTTTTTTATCCTCATAAATCATAATGGGAATCCTTCTTATGATGGAGATTCTGTTTTAAATTCCTTTCTTGAAGAGTTGTCCTTTTTATTTATCATAGCCAGAATGAAGGACGTAATTCAATAAGATGCATTCATTGCAACTAATAATTGAACCTGATAGTCAACTGCCAGCTCCCAGTATCTCTGTTAAATTATATAATGTGCCATAAACCCTCAAATTTTTCTTTATAAATCCCAGAACATACTGTATAGTGCAGTCTCTGTCAATGTAGCCTTTACTAAGCAACTAACCAATTCCTGAAATTAAGATAGAGAAAAACCTTGATGGGCTTAGGAAGAAAGTTTGTAATTCTTTTGCTTTTACCATCAGAATAGTCAGTGGTCAGCCTTATGTGTCTAAGTTAACAATATCAAAAAAGGTTATGGCTGACGTCTTGCTATAAGAGAATGGGACATCTGTGATTTCTTTATTCGCCTTTGTTTCCATAGCAGCCAAACCCTCTCTAAAATGTTTTTAGGACACTGCTCATGCTGTTTTTATGACAACTGCCATTGGGTTAATAATGAGAAGATTTGCCTGGCTTCATTCTCAGAAATGCCATAGGACGTCAAAGCTGAGAGATGGAATGCTCCCCTAGACAATGAGGTATCATCTGCTCATCTGCTAGGGTCCTTTCAAAGATTTCATGAAAGGAGGAAATTTCTTCAGGGGGATATACAATTTGTTTCTTCCTTCCCTGCCAAGTTGACAAGAGGGTTCAAAGAAGAAGGGAGTGTCCCCTCCCCATCCAAAACAAGCAGACCTACTATATGCTACACACACACACACACACACACACACACACACACACACACACACACACACACACACACACGCACACTCAGCATTCTGTACAATTCCCCAAAGTCTAGCTTTTCATTTCCCTCTGTGGCACCTCTTAAGCTCAGACTGTTGGGTTTTTACAATCCTACAGCAGCTTACATCTGACAGAATGATTTCCTTCCTCTTTTCAAAGAAGTCCATTTCATCCAGTCAGTCCTCTTTGTTCCCTCCTATCTTAGTATTCTGTCTCAGGTTGTATTATACTGTTCCCCTAGCTTAGTAGGGTAAGGATTGTTTTCAAGTTTTTTTTTTTCTGGTGCCAAAGAAAGAAGGAGGCTGGGCTGTTATCCTATAATGATTTTCCCAAAAAAAAGCGAAAGAAGAAGGGTGATTGCCTTATTTTTGCAGTTTCTTTCACAAGTTCTGAAGAGTCCCTGATTTAAAAAAACAGCTTTTTCTCAGCATGAGTTTTCTGGTAAATATGGATTGTCCCTCATGCTAGCCTTTCTTCTTCAGAGCAAAGTGAAATATACAGTGACCATTTTTGGATACTCTTCTAACACATTCTGGATTATGCCAAAGAATAGCTTAAGACTGATGGCCTACTCTGTGTTCATTCTTCCACTGGCCAGACTTGTCATGATGAAATTTCAAAGATTCACAAGATCATTTGAGACACAACTCCAGCACACTTTTCATTTTAGTTTCCAGTACTTAGGTTTGTGAAATAGGAGTTCCTCTGATGAAAGCATAGAAGGCCTCTCATCTGCCGTCTTCCTTTTTTTGCTTTTTCAAATATTACTCTGTCTGTAACCACAGATTCACTAGACTTTGCATTTTTTTCAGTCCCTTTCATATCAATGTTTATCTTTTCAACGTGAAGGAATCAATCATTGTAAGTAGGATTAATGACTACCAAGGGATTTTACCATTCCCGAAGTTCAAATGAAGGGGCGAATGAATTCCCAGCTTTTTTTATTTTTGAATTTCATTGCACTGCTTTTTTTTTTTTTTTGATTTACAGTCGTCGAGCTGGCTCAGATCATCCGTGGGTGAGTCGGCCAGTCAGGTCAAGGAACCAATGGAATTGAGCCCGGCGAGCAGCTCACATCATTCCGGCTGGCTACGCGGCAGCAAATACTTAGATACAGGCAGCAACACTAATGGCAGTTTCTGTTCAAGCATTGTATTTGTTTTTTTTTTTTTTTTGCTTTCTGGTTTTTTTGGATTTTTTTTGTTTTTATTTTGCTGCCTGTTGTGTACTTGCTTTGCAGGACTTTTTTTTTTTGCTAAGAACGGGGGGGGCTTAAATGATTTCAGGCCTGCGAGAATACATGTCAATAGAAGGTTATGCTTTTATGTGTGTGTGTGTGTGTGTGTGTGTGTGTGTGTGTGTGTGTGTGTGTGTGTGTATTTATTTATTTATTTATTTATTTATTTATTTATTTAACATTTGTTTACTGGGAAAGTCCGACTTGGAATGAAGACCATTTTCAGTGAAGGCCAGGGGAGGAACACTCCAAAGTCCAGGACCTGTTGTGGAACAAGTAAGATAAATTAAAGTACTTGAATATTGAATGATGGTTCTAATGAATATTTGGGTTCATATTAGAACTACGAAAATTTTGTCGAATGCGTTTTCGTCTACACATGTAGGGCGAACAGGCAAAACAGCAAAGCATCTGTTCAGCGAATTCTTTCTCTGGGAAAGAAGTCGCTTGACCGCTTCGTTGCTTTGCCTGTTCTGGAGTGTAGTGTGGTCCCTTGTCCGGTATAGCTCCCGAGCGTGATTGTGCAACAGTTACTGATCTTAAGGTTAGGGTGCAGGTTAAGGTAAGTGCATATGTATGAAAGTGTTTACTGTTTTTTATTTGCATTAGATGTATGGTTGAGTTACATTAGATGTACGGTTGAGTTATGTGTGTATATGTTTTTAGCTGTTTACTTTTGTTTTTGGGGGGGTAGGATTAGGGTTAAGGTAAGTGTGTTTGTGTTTGGAACTGTTTATGTAAATGTGCGAGAGTTACTGACCTTAGGGTTCGGGTGCAGGTTAAGGTAAGTGCATATGTTTTAAAATGTTTACTGTTTTTTTTTTGTTAGATGTATGGTTGGGTTACGTGCATATGTGTATTTAGTTGTTTACTGGGTTTTGTGGGGTATAATTAGGGTTAGGGTATTTGTGTATGTATTTGGAAGTGTTTAATATTTTTTTGGGGGGGGTTGGAACAGCGATTTCTTTCCCTAGGAAAGAAATCGCTGTTCTGTGGTTTCGACATATAATATGAACCCGAATATTCACAAATCTCTGAACCGTCTTTGGACTTTGGAACCTCAGCTAGTATCTCAGACATCACTGTGATGTGCTACATAAAAAGGTGAGCAGAGCTTTATTGTAGACAAACTGAGCAGGACCTGGACAGACCTCTTTCTTATTAATATTGCACTGAGGATCTTCCAGGTATGGGTCCATGATTGGTTTCTTCTAGCAACAACAGACAATTAAAGATAGTCTGTTCCAAGGCTTTTAATACTTGGAGCTGGAATACAGATATTCTTTCATTCTCATAGACAGGAATGATTATGGATGCTTGTGCACCTTTCCTCTGATTAACAGGGTTCTTCTAAAGTGTCAGAAGGTCTTCCCCAGGATTATTGTGCTGATCCCTTTTTGGCCCATACAACTGTGTTTCTCCCTTCTCTGGAATATGGACAAGGGCAATTAACACAATTGTCCTCACAGAATGGGTTTATTCACACAAGAAAAGGGCTGTTTAATACACCCTAATATTCAATTTGTTTAACCAACTGCATGAATGATAGCAAATTAGTTCCTTTTAGGCACCTTCTTTTCTACGGAAGTGCAGTAGGTATTAAAGGAAGAAAAGAAAACGGCTACTAGAAAGTCATACATGTGTAAATGGGATTTTCTAGTCATAGCAAGAATCAGGATCATTTTTAGAGTTCTGATTCCTGTAGTTTTGCAGTATTTGTATGAATTATTATCCTCTGACCTTTCTTACTCTTTTTCAAGATTAATCTGTTGATCATTTCTCCTTGTTTGCTTTTAGCCCTCTCTTTTTTTCTTACCTCAAATGAAACAGATTTTAAAAGGAGTTCTGCATTTTTGTCCACCCAGCAGCTAGATGGCTTCTGTGGGATCTTTGTTTTGTACTGGAAAAACATATGCTGATTCCTTTGAACTTGCTCAGGAGTTAGCTTAAAGTTCTAATAGAAAACAGTATTATAAATTGCTCTGACCTCTTGTCAAGACAGTATCTAAGTAACAAGTTATAATGGGGAGTCAGCCTTATCTCATCTGTCTCAAAGAGCAGGTGATTTTGAGACTGAACCTTTCTTTTATGCTTAAAGTGATTTTAGAGTTTACTTGTAGCCAGGTCTGTCAGCTCCCTGTTTTCTTTCCAGATCCAAAAAATAATAAATACCAGAAAAAGTTTACTTATTCTGGATGTCCTCAGGAAACTCATATACTACACTTACAAATCAAAATCCTTCAGGAATTCTGATCAGCTGTTTATTTCCTGTAAAGGTAAGAATTAGGGACAACCTGTGTCTAAGTAGATAATTTCTGTATGGTATTCCTTTTTGCTACACTTACCATAACTAGACTTTTCCAGATAGAGTGAAGGCCCTGTTGCTATGGCTCTGGTGGACTTCAGAATTCTTTTTTAGAGACAGCATCTTCGCCTTCTGTGCATGCGTTTACCAAGCACTAAAAACTGAATTATTGTTTTTCTAGGTCTAGAGCAGAAATATACTCAGGGTTTCCATGATTCTGGTCAATATTCCTCCAATCTTCTTTCTAAGCTCTGACATTCACCCAATATACCCTAGACTACTGCAACAGTGATCTAATGATAAACACAGTACAGCTGTGTAAGTAAACTAACCATAACATAGATATTTGAATAGATCATTGCTATAGTAGCTACATCCTTGCTCCATTCCCATCTTGTTTGCTGTATTTATGCCAGGGTGTGGGATTTTTATCATGTTCTTTCCTTTCTGGTAGGGCTCTTGCTTCCCTTCTCTGAGGCAAGAAAGCTCTGAGGCTTTTGCACCCTAGTCAGTGTCTTTTTACAGCTTTGAGCTATACACCCTGGCTGGGGTGTGTGGACTTTGGAAGCAGGCCATCTGGTCCACTACTTGGCAGGGTGTCTCATATAGCTTAAGCTACTACAACAGTGATCTTTTCAAATATCTGCTATTATAGTAAGTTTACTTGTACAGCTATAGTTTCTATACTTTGTAAGACTATTCTGATTCATAGACCCCACTCACTGCTTAGAACCACAAGTAAATACTCTAGGCAGCAAAGCTCAGAGTGCCACATTCAAGTAAGTCTCTCTTTGCAAGGGGTCCTTTTAAATGACTGCTCAGTTACACTACTTGCATAGTTTGTGATTCATGGTCCCCTGAACAGCTCAAGTGTGGGGCAGGGCAGTATTTCAAAGGCATTAAGACGGTGTTACATTCTTGCATTTTGCACCTTTGCCTTCAAGTGGTAGAAATCTGTGCATAGTGAATCCAAGTTGCATCACCCTGCACAGATCGTTGATGGAGGTAAGTCATGCTGTGCGTAAGAGTGTATGCATGTGTATGACAGTGAATCACTGTGTATGTATGACCACTGTGGCAGTTTTAATGAGTCTGTCAGTGTCTGACTCTAGATGGTTATTTTGAGTGCTTGTGTGTGTGTGTGTGTGTGTGTGTGTAATCTTTTGGGGGTCAGTAGCTGTGTGTGTTTCTCTTGGTATTTGTAGGTTGGTACTCTGCTATGTTTTTACTCTACCTGCACAGTGGAAAATTTCATAATCATGCAAATTCTTGGGCAATGAGATGATGCCCTTTGGGGACCTTGATTGACTATGAATCCATACATAGCAGTGCACCATAAATCATCTTGTTGATGCAGGGTGATTTGTGCTGCATTGCTGCTGATTGTGAATGCTGACAGTAGTATCAGCAACACTTTTGCTCAGAAGACTTGGGCATTTACATAATGGTGACAAATTATTTTCTGAGTTCTTGTTTCTGAAAGTATTTACAGAAATATGAAGATTTAAGCTCATTTTGTATAATAAACAGTAAACAGTTTCTGTTTAGGTGCACAACTTATAGTGCAAGTATCTATGACATTTTTTTCAACATAATCCAATAATAATATGCTACAGTTTGTAACTCAGTTGGTTTTGGAAATATTAATGGACATAAATAAGTACTGCATGTCTTTGTAGTTGCTAACAAACAGGAAATTCTCTAGCACAGTGCATAATACATGAATAGTAAAGTGTATTTTTGTCTTCCACCATGACAATTCACAAGATATGCCTCAATGATATGTACCTTATTCAATTATAAAAATATAAATGACAAATGACAAACCGTGGTTAATTATCTCCAGTGAAGTGGATCCTAGATTTACAGTTCTGATGTAATTCTGTTTCTTACACTTTGTCCTTTCATATAGTGTTTATTATTAATTACTATGTCACTTAATTAGTGAATCATTGGCTTAATGTTGCATGGAGCTATGGGTGATAAAATGAAACATACCAAAAAGTGCTGTAGGTATGAATGATTTATAATTTTACTGACTGTTCATTATGTTAGAAACATTGATTCATTATAGAAACAAATTACATACCTAGCAGAAGTCGCAACATACATAAGATCAGTGCTAACTGCTAACTGCTTAAACATCAGCAGATTGTCAGTAAAGAAAGGATTCACTTTAACAGTAAATCAGCATTTTGGTTTACCCACCATATGCCTTATTTTTCCTGGCCAGAATTTGCTCTAAATGTGGCATCTTCCCTGCAAGGCTCCTGCTCAGATCTCATACTTGCTAGGTATTCACATAAGATGGCACTAGGCTGCCTTACATATGTACTAAAATATTTCATGCTTTCTTTAGATTTTCTGGATATTTTGAGTGTCACACATGTCCCTTTTAACCAGAATGAATTCCTGCTGTGTAGTGGCTTCTCTTTTTTATAGAGATATATTTTTTTACAATTTCAATTGGACTTGTGTATCTTTTTATCGCTTATCTCTTACAGTTACAGTTATTTAGTTTTTCATCTCTCTTTTTTAGTCCAAATGAAAGCTTCAGCCAACGAGAATATAGCAATAAAATGTGCTTATGGTCTCAAAATTGTCCATAAACACATCCACACTTGGTGTTTGCCTTGCCTAGACTTAGACTACAATGTGAATATTGCAGTGAATTTAATCAAGTGACCATATTAAGGAAGCAATTACATCAAAAGTATTTTTTGATGAAAACATATTTAGATGAAACAGAGAAGACAACAAAGACAAATAAATTAAAGCAAATGGTTGAGAATAAGGCTGAATCTATTATGCTGAAGAAGGTTTCAGGATTTTTTTTTTTTTTTTTTTTTATCATTTTGTTAACTGGGTTAATCCCATTGAGATAGTGGTTTGTGTTCAGGGGAGACCTGAGGTAGTATTTATACTACTAGGAGAAATTTGGTCAGGGCATTGGGGAGCTTCCCATACTTGTTAGGAAAGTGCTTGTTCTGATCCTAGTGCAGTGGCAGCTGCGAGAATAACACTCAAGGAGATCCAAGATGGTGTATAGGACAGAGACAAATGGGAGTGTGGTGTTTGAGGCTCTACAGGATTCTGAAGACCTGTTTAAGCAAAATGTGTTTGTTTCATTGAAAGCCAACGTTCAAAACAATGATGGATGTTTTATTACAACCTTCCAGTCGGGGGTGGGGGGATTGTAGGATGATATTTTGGGGGAATTGTTGCATAGTGAGCCAGAGAGTGGAAAAGATGTTTCATCTGGTGAAATTATGGACAAAATCCAATGAGAGGAATCAGAAGCCATTTTAAAAGAAGATTGCCCGATAAAGAAATCATATGCCTTTTAAGGAATCAGCAGGTTAAGCGATAAGAGCTGAAGAGATGAAAGGAAGTATCCACAACCAAAGGAAATTCATAGTAAGAATTCAGAGCAAGAAAAAAAAAGAAATGGACAGGTATGACATATGGGATAATTTAATGGTCACATTCAGAGTGAAATCTCATGAGCATACCTCTTACCCTCTAAGTACAGAAAGTCTGGATAAAGCTAAAAATAAAGGGGTGCAAAGGCCTAAAATCAAGGACAATTTTTAAATATTAAAGTGTTAAACTTAAAAACCTGCTAGAATAATAGATTTTGCATTGACATGTATTTTCAGAATAAACTGAGGTCTGAAACTCAAATGTATATCATTATTTAGTGGCTTCAGTCCTCCATGATTTGCCAGAAAAATACAGTGCAAAAACATAAGGCAACAATCTGGATATTCTGCAAAAATCTGGACAGTTGAAATGTATGCTCATAAAGTAAGAGTTTTTATTCGTATTCATAAAGAGACATTTTGTGATGTTTTTTGAGACTGGTTCTGTTCTGGAAAGTTTTTTTGGGGGAGTATAAAAAAAGATCTGTAATCCATGGCACTCTTATATCATTAAAGCATGTCACAGAGAAACAAAAAGAAAATACTTGTTCAATTCTGAACTGAAGCTGAAAAAGAGTCTTTAAAGAGAAATTTAAGTAAACTTTGTAAAGACGTTATGAATATTAGCAAAGTGTATGATAACAGAGGATTATTGACTGCTGGATGGGACTGTGGTAAATTTAGAAGGTAACAGGAGTGTTATAAAATACTGCTGACGACCTAAAACATGTTTTTTTCTGTGGAAAAGATGATAATTTGATAAGCAAATGTCATAAGAGGAAATGTATCAGTGGAGAAACAGGTCATGATTCATAAAAGTGTAAATTTGAATGTTATTAATGTAACAAAATTGGGCATTCATGAGTGGGTTATAATCTAGAGAAAACGGATGATGAAGAAGAAGAAAACAAAAGTGAGGATAGTATTCAGATACAAGAAACAGTCCCAGTAAAAAATGAAAAAGTATGGAAGCAGGAACAGGGTAAAAATAAATATAAGGATAAAGAGAAAAATAAAGTATGAGATATTATAGAAGAAGGTTCTCAAATAAATGATGAGGAAGATATAAATGGGAAATATTGAAAGGTAAACATAATTCAATTGACAAAAGTAAAAAACAGAAAAAGAAAGTTTTAATAGATATGAGTGTAAAAGATAAGAAAGTAAATGAAAAAAAATGAGATAAATACTCCAGATTTATATAATTTTTGTTATGCTACAGCATAGACATAATGACAATTTTAGAGGTTTTTCAGTAAATGTAAATGGTTTTAAATTGTAAGTAGAATAATAGGCATCTTTAATTGGTGTAGTAAGTGTGATGTTGACTTAATAATGTTGGAAGATATAAGACTTTTGACACAAGAAGAGAGATTACAAACAAGGAAACTTTGGGAGGACTCACGGTATGGAACATAGAAAAAGAACTGCATTTTGGCATAGTTGTACTTTATAGAAAGCCAGTGAAAATTTGAATAACATTGGTAATGATGGGAAGATTAACTACTGTAGATCTCAGATGGCATTGTCAGATCTATCGAATTACAGCATTGTATGCCTATGTTACAAGTAAAGAAAAGGGAAAAATATTTCATAAAATTCTGGATTATGTAGTAATTAATATGAATATAATATTAACAAGAGATTTTAGTTCTGATTTGAGAGGAAAAAAGAAGAGAGGAAATGATGTTAAAATTTTTTGAAGTTATAAAATGTGGCAATGTAAAGATTTAGAATAATAATTTCAGGACATTTAGTCGAGGTATATGTAAGACTGAAATAGATTATCTTATATCACACAAGACTTAAATATAGCTAAGGGAAAAACATGTAGATTATCTTATTATATCACAACACTTAAATATAGCTATGGGAGAAACATGTAGCAAGCTTTCCCGATCACTCAGACATATGGAAAGAGATACAGGAAAATAAGGAGTATATTAGATTGGGGAAATTAATAAAAAGAATAAGTGAGAAATTTTGGGCTGAGAATGGAAAGAAAATACGTCTGCCATTATGGAAAGATCACATTTCCACTAAAGGGTATTATAAAAACTGGTCTAAGTGGTGGCTAGCGTTTAAAGAATATACATTTTTTTAGAATGGCTGTCAGATGTACGAGAAGCAGAAAAAACTAATTATAAAATACTGTGCATAGATGCTTTAAAGGATTTGGAAAGGAATGCTAGAGTTGTCATGTTATGATAGAATTATGTGATAGAATTGACAATTTATGAAAATAATCAAGAGAAAATTAAAAAAATATATATTATTTAAACAAACATATACCTTATATGGTAAAAGATGACGTATCAACTTATTCGAGTGTATAGTTAAAGAAAAATGATATAATGAGGGAAATGAAATATAATAGAGGAGCGATAAAAATATCTCAGGAACAAATTATGACTATCATGATAAATTATATAAAGAAATTGTTTCAGGACTGAAAGAAAGTATAAGAAAAAGAATGGCATATTAAAAATTAGGATAACAATAAAATAAAGAATTGTAAAATGAGATTTCCTGATATGAATTAAATAAAGTACCTGGACAAGTTCATTCAAAGTTGGTTTCAGGGCTAGATGGAATCGGATACCAGTTTTGTAAGAATTTTGCAGATTGATGGAATGTTTTATGTATAAATATGTATGCAGTGGTATACTTAAATATGTATAGAAAAGTGGAAATGAAATAAAATTTAAAATTGGCAACCTATAATATTGAACAATGCAGCTTATAAACTTTTTATGAAAATAATTCAGAAGAGAATGGGAAATAAAATTAAATGTTGTTGGAAAATAATATATATTGTGTGTGTGTGTGTGTGTGTGTATATATATATATATATATATATATATATATATATATATATACGTCTGATGAAGCGGGAAAGCCCGTGAAAGCGCTTACGTTCTATGTTTTGTTTTGTTGTTACTGTGAATTAAATCAAGTTATTTTAACGCCGCTTTGTGGATTTATTTGAAGCTGGAAGACTTGAGGACTCTCTTTTAAATAGTGGGTTGTATGCTGCCTATCGCTATTGGATTTTTTACAATATATATATATATATATATATATATATATATATATATATAAATAATTAATTTGTAGGGGAAATTCTGAATGAGGTTGTAAACAGGACTGATGAAACCAAGATTATGATAGAAGATTTAAATAAAACATTTGATACAGTACAATATGAACTTTTGTAAACAATCATGGAAGGGTATAATATTAGTCAGAAAATTAAGAATGGTTTAATTGTTATGGTTCTGAACATAATAAACATAAAGTAAGAATTTTAATGAATAAATAGGCAAACAGTTATAAAGAATAGCATACTTCAGGGATGCTCTATGAGTAGCATATTATTTGCATTACTTATGAATTTATTAGTTAGAGGTGTAATTTGCATATGAAAGGTGCTACTTATTTACTAATGAAGGATAAAATTTCCATTTATGGTTACTTAGGCAGGTGATATTATGTTCATTAGGCAGGTGATATTATGTTCATTACAAGAAACAAAGTCTGGATGAAATTAGTTATATGTCATGTACATTAATGTTTAAACATAATAGGCATGATTTTGAATAAAGATAAAAGTAACGGACTGGGTAATATAGTAAAGACAAGAGGAGTATCTTTTTCCATAAAAGAAATCCCTGTGTTAGGAATTAGATTTGGGGGAAAAAGGTAAGTGAGGAACAATGGAATAGGGTAATAGATGAAGTAAAGGAGCTTTGTTGTTTATGGAAAACATGCAACCTATTGTTTAATTAAAAAGTTTTTTTGATTAATTCAGTTGTACTGGGAAAGATTGTTTGTTGCCAATAATCTACGAAAGTGAAATACTGCAAGTCATTTTTTCTTTTATATGGGGTTTGAGATAGAATCCACTGAAGAGAAGAGTCTTATATATGGACAGGGATGATGGAGATTTAGGATTAATGAATAGTGGACCCAATTGTTTATGCTTCTAAATTGAATTTTTATAAAGTTTTGATCAGACGTCGATTTTCATTCATTCCACAACCATTGGGGTTTGGATCCGATCCTCAGATCTGACTCAGCTGATACTATAGCTCGTGCCCAACTGACACTTTTTAGCTTTTCCCTACCTATAATTCAGCAACCCTTAACATTGAATGTTTGGTTAAGATATGTGGATTGTTATTAAAATCTTTTTACTGAATTTCTATATATCTATATATACATATAATAGTGTATTCTAGTTTACCATTTGTAAAAGTTTCAATCTGCTTATGTTAGAGGAGAGGAGAAATAAGCTTATTTAAAAAGGACTGCATTTAACTTCCTTTTCAGAAGCCTTATCTGGGGATCAACCCCACAAAGCATCTTCCATTGGCATTCCTAAAAATTCCCTGAAGGAGTCAGGTTGTTCCACTTCATCATCTTTAGAGCCGCCTTCAAAAAAATCTAGACAATTCAGAAGCTTTCCGGATCTAAGATGCCTTCTGTCTCTCCTAAAACCTCTTTGGATCTGGGTTCTTGGGCTCTGAATATTTTACCTTGAGTCCAATATTCTCCTTCTGTTGACCCAGTTCCTTCAAGGCTCCTGTCTCCCTTCTCCAAGAGATGACTGTCCAAGTTACAGTCCATTGCTTCAACTCGTTCTTCCAGGAGTCTCATGAAGCCGACGTGGCTAGAATGATGAGGAAGTTTCTTTCAACACAAATTCAGATAGTGGTTCTCCCGGTTCTGACCTCTTTGGGTCAGGAAGCCTTAGCTAGATCTACCTCTGCAATCAAGGCTCCTTCTCCAAATTGACACTTCATTTCAGAGTCCTTGGATCTGAGTTTGCTAAGACCATCTGGTTCAGATCCAAGAATACTGGTATCCTCAGATCCGAAGATTTCTCTGAGTGCACTGGCTCCAACAAGTTTGGAGCTGAGTAGCTGTCAGAGAGAGCTGTAATTTTCTGGTCAGATTCA
This sequence comes from Protopterus annectens, assembly GCF_019279795.1. NCBI lineage: Eukaryota > Metazoa > Chordata > Ceratodontiformes > Protopteridae > Protopterus > Protopterus annectens. The sequence goes on from NC_056751.1 coordinate 67,706,971, forward strand.
AGGTGTTGGAGTCGACTCCAAAGTTTTCAGAACTGTCTCTGCTCCTCCAAGCCCTAGACAGCTCAGCTCCGGCCTGTGCCTCGGGTGGGTTACCTTCGGGGCAGATGGAGCTGGTTGGACAGAAATATGTCTTCTTGCTTCCATTGGCTTCCTTCATTCTGGGACAGTCTGCCTTTGAGGTAATAGAGAGAATGTTCTCTGCTTTGGCAGGGCAGAGGGTCTCTCCCTCCTGGATCTATCTTTTATGTCCCATAATAGTATTTGGTGACACTGTACAGGCCAGTCCTAAATAGCCTTGCTCTTGGTCAGACTACCATTTGGATTAATAGTAACATTACACAGTAGGATTGGATACCCTTTGCTAAGGGCCTTAGAGTAGCTGATAAAGAGTTGGCTGATGGTAGCTGGAACTACCTTATAGTCTGGACGGAAGAGGGCATACCTGTGCCAATCTTTCCCAGTTGTGTGTTTGTGCACAAAGCAAATCGCAAATTGTGTGTGTGTCAGCTACTTGGCTGGGACCCAAAGCATTGGTTGGACAGAGAGGGTGCTGGAGGTCATAGCTTGGCCACTCTGCTGAGATCTCAACCCTATAGCTGTGCCAGTAGAGAGTCTTATTGGGGACCTGGATAAAGAGGGAGAAAGCATCCCCAGACTGATTGTGATCTTTGTGTGCTCTTAAGGGAACTTGCACTTTACTGTGTGTGTGTGTGTGTGTGTGTGTGTGTGTGTGTGTGTGTGTGTGTGTGTGTGTGTGTGTGTACTTGTCATCCTCCCATTGTATACGTCCCTCACTGTTGCCAGTGGTGAGGATTGAGGCTTCTTGATTACTGGGCCAGTATTGGAGTGTCACAATTATCACAGATGCAACCCAAATTGGGTGGGGGGACACTTCCTGAGGAAAACAGCCCAAGGCACTTGGTCCTCCCAAGAGGCCAGTTTGCATATAAATGTTCTGGAGATGAAAGCAATGTTTTTAGCATTGCTAGCCTTTCAGGATGCTCTGCCTCTAGGAACAATTGCAATACAAGTGGACAATATATCAGTAGTATGGTACATCAACAAACAAGGAGGAACCAGATATTATCCCCTGTGTTGAGAAGTCCTCAGTGTGGCAATGGGTGATCTCATCCAGTCACTTTCTGATAGCAATGCACATTCTGGGGAAGTCCAACGTGATAGCAGACAAATTGAGCAGGTCTATTCTTCTACCTCATATGTGGTCTGTCAACAAAAAAGTAACAGGTAATTTTTCATTAATGGGGCTAGCCTTGCTGCAATCTTTTTGCATCTCCCTTAAACAACAAACGCAGTAACTTCTTTGCCTTAATCCCCCCACCAGGAGAATTACTGAGGGACACTCTCCTCCAAGATTGCCTCCTCCCGGTCTTCTCTATGCTTATCCACGAACCCCATTGATTCCCAAATTCATACAGAAAACTGCAGGATTGAAGAGCAAAGTCATCCTCATCGCACCTTACTGGCCTCAATAACTTTGGTTCCCCTTCCTTGGACCTGATCTAATTTACTCACCTTGGATTTTGGATCCAATTCCAGACCTACTGTCTCACCCGACAGGCATGGTTTACCTGGATATCTCAAATCCAAGGCTGACAGCATAGTTTCTCCACTTCCGTTAATAGCCAGACAGTCTATGCTCTTGTCCCATGTCTATCATATACTTTTGACTTCCCATAAAGCTTCCACTAGGAAAATCTACAAAAGTAAGTGGAAGAAGTTTGTTTGTGGGGCGCATCAAAAAAGTATTGATTCCTTTTCAGTCCCTACACAAAGGGTACTAGAATTTGTGGCAGAAATTTTTAATGAGGGAGCTAGCTACTCTACCATTAAAGTTCAGCTAGTGTCACTCTCTAACTTTCATATAGGAGTCGACAGTTCTTCTTTAGCTTCTGCTAAGATATGCAAGGCCTTTCTAAGAGGTACTATTGTACTTAGACCACCTTATAAGGATCCTAATCCTCCACGGAATTTAAACATTGTTCTGCAGGCCTTAATCCATTCCCCCTTTGGACCAGCTGGAAAATGGGATATTACATTTTTGACTTGGACTACCTTATTTCTAGTGGCTATTATCTCTGCCAGGAGAATTTCAGAACTCCAAGCGTGTCCTGTAAACCTCCTTACTTGATTTTCCATAAGGATAGAGTGCATTAAGAGCCATCACTTCCTTCCTTCCTAAGGTGGTGTCAGAATTTGGTACTTACCTTTTTTCTTCCCAAAATTCAGAAAAAAAAAAGTGAATACATGTTGCATTTGCTAGAATTTCATAGACAGATGCATTTTTACTTACACAGAACAAAGGACATTAGAAAATCTATCAATTATTTATATATTTTGCAGATAATGAATTGGACAACTTTGTAACAAAAGTGACATTAGCAAGATGGATTATGTACTGCATTGCCTTTTTCTATAATAAATTAGGCATCCTCTTACCAAGACCTTTAAAAGCCCACTCTACAAGATCTATGGCAACCTGTTCAATATTTTTATCCGACCATTCCAGGGATGACATGTGCACAGCTACCACTTGGGCTAATCCTCATACGTTTATTACTTATTACAAAATGGATCTGGTCTCAAGGGAAAGAGCAGCCTTTGAGTCATCCATACTGAGGAATATCCTTCCTCAGAGTCCATCTGGGAAATAAGATAGCTGAAGACTCTGTCCCAATTGTTGAGGAATGAATGAAAATTGACAACATCAGATAAAGAAGATCGGATGTTGTCAATTTTCATTCTATCCTCAACATATGGATTCAGATCCAATTCCTCTGATCCAACTCAGCCGTTGCAAAAGCTTTTAGCAACCAGAAACTCTTGAGCTACTCCCTTACCGGCAATGCACCAACCCCAATTACCTCAGATCTTGTTTGCCACTTGAAAGCGAAAGACGTGGTGCTAGCTTCTCTTGAGCAGATTAGTATATGTTTTGTCAAAAATAATATTTTTCATTCCTATCTTTGTATTTGAATATCTATATTTGTAACTGTTTCTAAATCTTAGTTTTCTTACATCGTTAAGCTCCTTTCCCCTCTTTTAGTACAGTTGTACTCTTTCATATACTATCATTAGTATACTTTCCTCTACAATGCTGTAGTTTTCTAATACCATTGTTGGCATTCCTGGTTTTCTGCAATCCTTTAAAAAAAAACTATCTGTAATTTAACAATTGTTTCCTTTGGTAAACTGTCTCTTAGCTAAAGATTTTTTGTAATTATGGTGGATAAAGACAAAAGTCCGGCTAGTTTTAAATAATGTGAGAAATGTGAACACAAAATTCCTTTTTCTGATGCCCACATATTTGTGTATATTATTTGGGTCCACTCAACCTACAGGAAAACTGTGCGATATGTCATGCTTTCAACCTTAGAGCTCTAGCTGAATTTAAAAATAAATTGATCCTTAATGTGTTGCTTCCCTCTTCATTTAGTGAGGCATTATCTGGAGCTTCCCCCTCCTCTAGTACATCTTCAGAAAAATCTAAGAAAAGACCTTCAGATCCATCAATTCGGATCCATCAACTCCCTCAGATCCTAAACAAAAGAAGATTAAGTCCTTTGATCTGACCCTCAACCTTTGATCCAAAATTAAAGAAGAGAGATACCTCAGATCTGACTACGATCTGACTACACTATCTGATCCAAAACCTAAAATGACCAAAATCACATTGGATCAGAGTGCTTTGGATCTGACTGTGAAAACTTTAGATTTGATACCTGATATTCCTTGTCTTCTGAGAGACAGATATTCTGCTTCAGTGGACTCAGTCCCTTCTAGCCTCCCTTCCCCTTTTTTTAGAGGGACCAAAGTCCCTGTCACTAGTTTCCACTTGCTCTTCCAGGAGCCTTACTGATGAAGATGTGGAGATGCAAGTGAGAAAGATTCTCAGTACAGACCATGTCAAGTACCTTCTCAGCTCCTACCCCTCTGGGTTTGAAGATCTGACCATCCATTACACCACCTATGCAAGTTCCTACTCCAACCTCCCTCTTGGTCTTGGAGTTTTCAGATCTGAATCTTCTGGGCCCATCAGCATTGGATTTGAGAATTGCTTTACCCTTGAATCCGAAGCTTGTTCTGAGTTCTTTAGTTTCTTTGAATCTAGAGGGCTCTAGCAGCTGGGGCTACCCTGTTAGCTCCAGGGTGTCTCAGTCGACTCCAAAATTTTCGGAGCTGTCTGGCCTCAGCTTGGGTTAGTTTGGCACTGACTTCAGCCTTTAGGGAGTTCTCCTCAGAGCTGGAAGGGATAACAGTCAGAAGGTTTGTCCTTATGGATCTGGGAATCTTCTTCCTCTCTGGGATGAGGGGTCTGCCTTTTAGGTCATGGAGAGAGCCTTGTTAGCTTCCACGACAAAGATGGTTCCCTTCCCCTTGGATCCTCAGTCTACAGGCTTGTCATCTCTTCACTTAGGGTCTCATCTATTATCTCCACAGGGACAGCTGGTACTGAAACCCAGGCTTCCCAGCAGGGTGCCCACACCTCTTCTGATACCTCCCCAGAGCATCTCACTGAGGAGGTCCCTAAGAAGAGAATGTTCAAGAATAAGCACTTCAACTCTCTTGAGGAGTCAGTCACAGAAGATATGGATTTTGAGGAAGGTGAGGGGTCCCCCTTGGCCACCTCATACACAATACTATATAGTAATACAATATTATCATGCTAATCCTTGGGCTGAGTTAGCGAATGAAAAAGATAAAGCTATAAAAGTACAAAAAGCATGGTGTAATAAGCAAGAGAAGAATGACAAGATTCTTTATGGAGATTACTGATTAATAAATTATTAGTAAAAGGAAATGTGCCATATAGAAACAGTGAAATAACTTGTTTATATTATGGTAAAGAAGAAACTACAGAACATGTTTTCTTACAATGTGTAAGGGTTGCAAAATTGTGGAAATATTACGTGAAGAACAGTTCTTTGAAAATATAAAGAAGGTAAATGAAATAAATAAGTATAGGATTATGTATGAATATTATAACCATAAAAATAAGGAATATGTTAGTAAAACAGATAAAAGATCATTTTATGTTGTGTGAGCCAATTGGAATGAAAGGATAAATGAAATTGTGTTTAATGGTAAATGGAGACAAGTGGAAATTTTAAGAAAAATTAGATGGTGGTTGTGGAAAAAAAAGGAGCAGGGGTTAAATAAGGATAATGAAGGTAGACGTTTAACATAAAAATGAAAATTAGGATATCTGTGATTGTATGACAATAATGGAAAGGAATGGAAGATTGTGCAATGTATATATTGTGAATATATAAATATGTAGGTTTGTAATTAGCACTGAAAATACTGTTTTAAATAAATAACCCCTACTGTTTTCAGTCACTACTGTGGGGTCTTTTACATCCATTGTAAATATATAGATATGTAAGTTTGTAAACAGCATTGTAAATACTGTTTTAAATAAATAACCCCTACTTTTTTCAGTAGATGAAGTAGGATCTTTCACATCCACCTGATCTAATACTACCTCATGCAGATTGTTAAGAGGTCCCTTATTGCTGTTAGCCATTAGTAAATCCATTTAGACGTGAAAGTAGTTAAAGACAAGAAATTTATTGTCCAAAATAGATTGGCAGGTTATTTCAGACTGGATAAAGTGAAGTCTAATGTACTCTACCTAACATGGCAGACAACTACAGTCTCTTTTTACATGAAACAGATACAGGCTGGTTCTGGAAAATTCCTTCCAGTCACAATTCAGATCCTTAATTGACAGTAGAAATATACAATCATCATTCAGAGACTGCTGGTACTTGTTACATTTCGGCATATTTTCATTCATATTATTTCATCCATGCAGTACACAGACAGTCCTGTATTCATTATAGAACATGTAACAAAATAAGGACAAATTATATAACTACTTCTCTTAGACAAGAAATGTTCCATAATATTCCTTTGTTTCCTAAAAACGCTATATACTATTATCTTTGTTCAACTTGCCAACATATAGATGTGTGTATCCCTTTCAGAAGACAAACTTTTCTGATCTGACATGCAGAAATCCATTTCAGCAGTTGCAATGTCTGAAATAATTGTACTAGAGAAAATCCATTCTGACAATTATACTTTTTGATAGTTCAATAAATACTCAACGGTTCTCCCCTTGATTCACCCTTTATCAATGAATGATGCAAAATCTACTTAAGAAAAGCAGGTGTATGAGATTTGAGTATACATTACTTCAAATAACCATCTGATTATTCTGTCTTCAGATTTGCACTGAGAAGTAACTCAGTAGGATTGGCACAAGGTGCAGAAAACATAAACACTAGGTTAGAAACATAGCTACTGGCTGGAGTACTTGCATGTTTGAGTGGTAGCACTTATTCTATTAATTTGTATTCATACTTATTGTTATTATTATTATTATTATTTATTATTATTATTATTATTACTATTACTACTACTAATAATAATAATTTCCCAGTACTTATTTTGCATTATTTTTATTAATGTCCTACACATGAAGCATAGCAAGATTAAAATCATAAATATTACAGCTAAGAAGCTTTTAAGAATATTATTCCTCAACCTGGTCACAGAATGGTTATCCATGCCATAGTGAGTCATCAACTCCTTCGATATATAGAAACTTTACAACTTTAAGGTATTTACAAATGATCATTAAATCTCATTTCACTACCTGAAATGACTGTGTAGTACTCACACATTCTTCCCTTTCTCACTGAAAATAAATATATTTTACCTGCCTATTTGACTCCATTTTACAAAGGTCAGGATTTGAGTTCCATGAATTCCTGCTGTATGTGACAGCCATTATCCATTTACCCCTCATTTGATCACTTCTACAAGCAAATCTTCACCATATATTTTCCCTCCTTTTGTTCTTGCGTATTAAAATTACATGCTTTATATTTGCTGTTTCCTTAATAAAATTTACAACATCCTTTGTTATTTTATTTTATATTCCATTTTATATTCCATGGTATCTTACCCATTGAAGTCTAGTTTACACTATGCTGAATTTTATTAAATAATTATTACTGCTTTTTCCTCGAGTAGTAATACATTTTAACCAACATGTTACAATGAATGTCACTTTACCCTTTAAAATGATGCTTGAATACTGTCATATATAAAGCAGTTTGGCCACATGCCCCTGCTGTGCATATCACAGAGGACTGTGATTGGGTCGCTGATCATAATTATGTATTTGAGACATGGATGCCAAGAAATTCACCTGAAAAAGTGAAGCTCAAGAGACACATAATTTAAGGTCATGATAGGAGACACAGTCATAATTCTTTGTAGCATGTCGAGCTTTATCTAGGGAAAAGCATTGCTAAGGGTTTTCCCATCTTTCAATGTCATAAAACACTTAGCAAGCACTGTCATAGAGGTAGTATAGCACAGTCCGTTACAATTACACTTACCTTTTATGCCTCTAAACTGTTTAGATTTTCACAGGACATCCAGATTATTACTTCATATTTTTGGTCTGTTCCTCATAAAATATATGTTTTTTAGACCGACCACTGAGGATTGAAGTCACTAAATAATGGCATGCATTTGAGTTTCAGCGTTCATAACCTTCAGAAAATGGATGCTAACATATCCTGTTATTCTAGCAACTAAGTTTGTTGAAGGAAGTTGGGGAAACATTACTGATATGAACAATCTTTTGTTCTGCCACTGTCACTTGATGGACAGTACTGTCAAATTTTTACTTCTTAACTTTAGACCTGATTTTAACAACTTAAGCAGGGTGTGCTTAACAATTGTTAAGGTCATGTCACTCACCTCACCACTCTGGCACTTAACTGGTTTGTCTTTTTCCAAATATTGGAGCATAATTACTGAGCACCATGCACTACATGAAAATTATATACACATCTTTTGAAACTTGTAAAAATCATACACATACTGTGCATATCATGGAAATCATAAACACTTGCTGCACATATCCTGAAAGTTGTCTGGTAAATGTAAAAATAAAATAACTATTTCCTGTTAATACAATTCTAATAAAATCTTGTTCCCTAATAATACTTATCTACAGACAGGTAGATTTACTGAACAAATAGTTTCTTTTCAGAAAAAAAAAAACCTGAAAGCAATGTCTGGTTAAGTGACTTGCTCAAAGTTGCACAGTAGGTAAATGAGAACTGAATGAATTACATCCTGTACCAGTAGAACTGCATCTAATAGCCTTAACCCTCTATGCCAACTTCCAGACTTATTGCTGAAACTGTTTTCTTCAATAAAAGCAATCTTATCTATCTTAATAAATAAATTAGCTCCTTTATTAGTACTACTGTAAAATAAAACGATAATCAGTTAACCATTTCCCCTGATGCACAGACACAAAAAATGTCCTTAATGTTGTCTGATGCATCACATTTAACTCTGCAAGTAGTCATGCTACCTTTTGTCTTATGATTTTCAGTGTGTTTTCCATTATTTCCCTAACCTTTTGCAACAGTTACCCTTCCATTATTTCCCTAACCTTTTGCAACAGTTACCCTGCATCCCTTTGAAGCCGCGGTGGTTCAGCGGTAGCGTTGTCTCCTCACAGCAAGAGGTTCTCCTATTCAATTCTCGGCTGGAGCACCTTCTGTGTGGAGTCTGCATGTCCTCCCTGCGGTCGAATGGCAATCGAAAGATATGCATAGAGCGTGCCTTCGTTGAAGGTTGTGCGTCTAGCTGGCACCTCGGCACCGTAAAAATCTGCTGCCAATCATTAGTGGACCGGAGTTCCTCTGTGGCGACCCCTAACCGGGAAAAGCCGAAAGAAGAAGAACAACAACAACCCTGCATCCCTTTGTCCTTAATTAATTGATTAAACAATCAATTTATTTTAAATAAGTAGCCCTATTTTACTTTTAATTTCCTCGAATGAATTTGAGAATTACTAATAAAACACTATAAAATTCACGTAAGCAACAAATCTTAACAATGAAAACTACTTTTAGAATGTTATCTGGTTCCCTGTAATTTCAGGAAAATTGCTTTCTTTGTGAAAATTCACATGTGCATGTGTATAAGATGAAATTAATTTAATTATGACATACTAGCTAAAATGGCCATGAAGCAGTTACCACTTTTGTTGGTTACCCCTTTACATAAATGAAGGTTTCCATTTGTCTACCTGTAGTTTTATCAATGTTGAAATCCTTTTGCACAGCGCATGTCAGTTTCTTTTCATAAATCATGAAATAAGCATGAAAACATTGTTTGTGGCTTCCTGACACAAAACCAATATTTTTACTTCAACATGCTATGCACTACAAAACATCTAATTCTTTATTTGCCAGATTAGCAGTCACTGGCTAGCCAGAAATCAAACCCTGAATCTTCTGATTTTAAATAACTTGAATATTTCACTTGATTTTCACTATAAACAAAAACAAAAAACATTGTAGCTTTAAATATTTCAGCCATATATCAGCTTATCATTGTTTAACTGCTTAGATCTTAACTCTAGCTAATAAATAATACATATTTTTTTCCATTACAACCTTTTGTTTTTCTTTAGATATTACTGATTTGTTTAACTGTGGCTAAAATTTAGAACATTAATCGTTTTTCATGCATTTTGATTTGTCTGCATCATGCATCAGACCATGACTATTCTTTTTTTTTTTTTTTTTTTTATTCCACTCAGAAGTCAGTGAAGTTTTGCCTATGGTTAGTATGCAATTACCTTTTATGTAGCTCTGGAGACATACCTGTCTTTACATCTCCAGCTCATGAAAACATATTAGAAAATAATTAAATCTACTGGTGATTCTAGTGTACTTGGAATGTTTACTTTGTGACTATATGAATTTAGTCAAAACAGCTTTTGCCAAAGAATACTTCATGCACTTGAAAATTTACAATTGCATATTTTCTTGCCCTTTGGCAATAATGTTATTTTAAATAGTTTGGTTTTTGACCATAGAAAGTGGTATAATTTAATATTCTGGTGTTTTAAAACTCAAAAATCAATAATTCTTGACTAGAATATTCCTCTAATATATTAATGTAGAACACTTAACGCACGTATTGATTATTTCCCTATCAACAAATGCAGTTTGTAAAAAAATCACATTTTACCAAGAAATCTGAATTGCTGCAAACCGAAACAAAATGTGTTTTGCAATATCTAAAGGCTCATGTAGATATGCAAATCACCTATTTTTCTTTATTGTATCTTCCAGAACAGACAAAACATTCTGGTTTACTCTCTCATGCTTATAAACTCTATATATTTTTGCACACTATAAATGTGCAACATTAGTGTACGTGAATTATTTTACCAATAAATTTATAGTTTTGTATGCATGCATTTTTGCTATTAAACTCTGTGGTTGAAATCTCATTGAAAATATTAACCTATAGAAACAACTCATATCTCCCTTATGCAACTTTCATAATTAAAAACGCTATGTGAAATAAATCAAAAAATACTTCCATAAACCTTAGGTTGTTTTTCCGATGTAGGGGGTGAGGTCTCATATGCACTGAAATACCTTGCAAAAGTGTGTGTGTGTGTGTGTGCATATATACATGACTGGGTACTTTTATAATTACTTGTGCATAGCTGTGCTCAGGTATTTTTTTTCTGTCAAAAATATCAGAACTTTAGTTTTCATACAATATGCATTTTTCTGTGTTTGAGTATCACAGTGAAATAACTTTACACTCTGCAACTGAAGTCTTGTCATTAAATTAACATCAGCAATAAATAAAGGTCCACACTCATACCTCTCAATCTCTTAGTGCTAGAAATCTGAAAAAGCCTGACATAATGGGAGCGCAAAGGCCCAAAAATAGGGACAGGTTTTAAATATTGCTTAGATAAACTTAGAAAGTTGCTAGCATAACTGGGTTTGTGTTAACATGCATTTTCTGAAGGATTTGAAGTCTGAAACCCAAATGTATGTCATTATTTATTGATTTCAGTGCTCTGATTATCGCAGTGATTTGCCAGAAAATCACAACTTTTATGAGAAACAGACTAAAAATATGAGACAAAAATCTGGACATTCTGCAAAAATCTGGACAGTTGAGAGGTATGTCCACACTGTAATCCGGTAGAAGTAAATGAAAATATACCTGTAATATAACTGTCAAGTTGGAAATGTATGAATCACTTGGCTTACTTAAAATCAGTCTGGCATTGCTGTATTCAATTACATACCAACACATTTAAAATTAAAACCTTATTAAATACGACCGTTTTAAAATGTCACTGCACATATAGCTCGTGAAAAGAAAGAAAAGGCTTTCAAAATCAGTCTTTTTCTTGGCTATACTTCTCCCTTTCTGATGAAGGCAGCCAGAAGGTCAGAGGTCTGGCTTCTACACAGAATGGAATGGAGTGTATTGCATAAGCATCTTGCAAAAGTCTTCATATAAATGTCTGTGTGTCTGTAAGAGCACCCCCCCTTCTTTAGAAGCATGTAGCATACGGAATGCATTTCATGCTTATTTCTTGAAAAAATGTATAATGGAGTCTTTTATTTTTAATCTATTTAACACACATCTCATGGCAATTATTAGAACCAGTTCAGTCTTTAATTTTGTTGGGACTAGAAGTGCTGAAAAACATTGCCAGGCAGAATATTCTCATCTGTTTTAAATTGTGACATTTTTTTTTTTGTCTTCATTGGGCAACTCAGAACAACAAAGACCATGTAACAAACTCATGCTTTCCTGCTTAGAGACTTTTAACCAGTTCATGGCTAAACTCTATTCTGCAAAAAAGTCAAACTTTGAAACTTTTTGCCATACTAGCTGACAGCTTCCAAGAATCCTGAGAACTTACATTCATCAGTCTACTATGCCTTATCAGTCTATGTCTGCACAAAACTTAAAAGATTGTTTTGTGCATTTTTTCTCTTGTTGTTTCTTCTCTACAGTAGAGATTATTTTACAATGTATTGCACTAAATCATACAGCATGTCATTAATGCTCTCTGTGACCAAACAGCATTAATTTATTAGCTTATCTCCAGAGAAACTCCCTGTAAGAACTTAACACAGTTCATTGCTGACTTGCAATTAAAAAGCAGAATGAAAAACACTGAAATGGTACTTGCTTTCAGTTCTTTTTTCTTTTTGACAAAACATACTCTGTTATGGACTGAAGTCCTTGCTGACTTCGTCCCCACATTTCCTGATCTCCATCTGGATGTCCAGACAGTCTATTCTGTGGGCTAATTTTAGTAAAGTGGGATCTCCTTGCCCCTTCATCTTTGTTGATGCTTACCCCCCTCAGCTCCATCATACATGTTATATGCAGATGGGATAACTTGCTATGTCCTTTTAGAAAAATTGGCTGAGCACTTCAGTGTTAAGAGGTTCCTTAGTACTGTTTGTCATTAGTAAATCCACTAAGACATGGAAGCAATTTAAGGTAAGGCATTTATTGTTTAGAATACATTGGAACCTTATGTTAGATTTAATCAAGCGATGTCTAACATAATATAACTAACATGGCAGGCAACTACAAACTTTTATTACATGAAACAAGTACACACTAGTTCTAGAATATCCCTACCAATAACAATTCAAATCCTTAATTGACAGTAGAAATATGTAGTCATCATTCAGAGACTGCCGATACTTGTTTCATTTCAGCATATTCTTATACACAGTACTACATTCTCCTGATTTCATTTGTGCAGTGCAGAAACAATGATGTATTCATAACTGCTTCACTTAGTCAAGCAATGTTTTATAATATTCCTTTATTTCTAACTAAGCATTATTATGAGCTTTATTCAAAGTGACAACATATAGTTGCTGTGCCCATGCCTTTCAGGATACAAACATTTTTTTCTGATCTGAAATTCATTTTTTACAGTTGTAGTTTATGTATGTATGTATGTATGTATGTGTGTTTTTATTTATTTATTTATTTATTTCAGTTTGATGACTGGTGAAGTCCACTGGGCCAAGAAGAGCCTGTTTTCAGTGGAGGCCTGGGGAGAAAAGCTCCAAATAACATGTTACAGACAATTAAACTTACAAATTACAAATATATCAATGATATGCAGGAAATATACTACAAAATTTTCACATAAACATACATACATACATATAAAGTACATCATAATTCAGCATAAAAATGTACAGAGCATTAGAACATAATTATTGAGGTGGGTGACCAGTATAGTACAGACTGGGAAATAAAACAGTCAGTGAGAGGAGAAATACGGGTTATGGAGTGTAGATGTAAAATGATGGATGTCCAGAAATATTGTTGTCAAATGAGGTCATCCAGGTGCAGTAGGAGAACTGACCAGTTGTGAGATGTGGGGTGAACTGGTAGTAATGAGAGGGTATGAGGGACTTAAGTAGGACATGCCCATTTTGAAGATAGATGTAAGAACAAGTGAGATTTAAAGTTGGTATGATTACAAATATTGTGAAGGGGGGGAGGGAGAGACTTCCATAATTTAGCTATGGAGTAGGATATCAGAAGCTGGCCTGGGGGACATGAGAGTTTGTAGATGAACCTATTTTGTCTGATATAACTCTATTAGAGAAAATTCCTTCTGACAGCTATATTTTTTGATATTTCAGTAAATTCTCAACACAGATAGGACCTTGGTTTAACTTCTTATATTAGGAACTTTCTAAAGACTCTGGATCTATTCATATTTACCAGTAGTAGTAAGACAGGTGTGGCTATATTATCAACTCCTAAACACATGGAAGTACAACCATTTTCTTTTGTATCACTAGACCCTCTACCACTCTACCAACATTGTTGTTTCTGAAGTATAAACTGAAGATGGAACTTTTGTTTATCATTTTTTACAAATGTTGGGTACACTAAATATAATTTTGGAAGTAAAGTAGGTGGGTAAACCAGAGATGTCTTTTGCAGAGGAGTCTGTAGCTTCTGTGGTTAGTAAGGCACACCCTTCACATAAAGAAGGGCAAGCTTCATAGATCCTGCTGTATAATCTATTGGCCGTAAGAGACAACATGTAACTGTCCCAATGTATCCTTGTTTTGCCCATCTCTGTGTTATTTTTATGCAAAATGTAAGGGGTAAGACTGCCATAGTAATGTCAGCTAGACATGTTAAGATCCTTACATATCAGTATTCTAGTACACATCTATGAACCTATGGTGAAAAAATGCTTCATTCTCTAAGGAAAAATACTTAGGACTGATGTTTATTCCATTCATGCTCTGTAGAAGAGGATTTTATATGTTCTACTCAACATTTCTCTCCTTAGTATATTCACACAGCTGGCAATGGCTTCTTTTCTCACCCTTTGGGCTTACCACAACAAGACTTTGCCTGTTATGTGATGGGACAGATGCAGGTTTTTCCTCATAAGATTTGTAATTCAGACTGAAAAGGAGAGCATTGTATCTGAATATCCCTGAGAGGGATTCTTTTTCTCTGAGACTGTTTTCAGAATGAGCCAGTGTTTTCAGTGGGAGACCAATGAGGTTTCTCGGTCCCTCAGAAAATACTATGAGTTGTTACAACAGGAATTCCTGGAACCTTCACCCATCCTTCCACTGCAGTTGGTAGTGGAAGATGTGTTTATCACAGTCTGTGGTTTCCTTGACAGCCAGGCTGCTACACCTTCGAAAGCAGACAAAAAGCACAAAGTTCCTCAGTCTTACAAGCTTTATACACTTATTCCAGACCTGACCCATCTACTGCCAAACATTTTGTTAATTATCTTTTTCAAACAAAGATGGTAAAACAAATTATATGTTTGGGAAAAAAGGTGGATACTTCTCCAACTATAATTTTTAGAATTTTGAATTGTCAGGCTTATATCTTCTTCTTCTTCTTCTTTCGGCTTTTCCCGGTTAGGAGTCACCACAGCGGATCACCTGTCCGCTCATGATTGGCAGTGGAGTTTTATGGTGTTGAGTTGCCAGCCCGGTGCCCAACCTTCGACAGAAGGCACACACACACGCACTCACACCTAGGGCCAATTTAGAGTGTGCAATCCACCTACAGCATGTCTTTGGGATGTAGGAGGAAACCGGAGCATCCAGAGGAAACCCACACGACCACAGGGAGGACATGCAGACTCCACACAGAAGGCACAGCAGCCGAGGATCGAACCAGAGAACCTCTTGCTGTGAGGTGGCAATGCTAACCGCTGCACCACCATGGCCACCCTGCACTACCATGGCCACCCTTATATGTTAAAGTTTATTCTGACTAAAAAGTATGAGTAATGTTTTATATACAGTCCCCTCCTGTGGGGAAAAGTCTGCTCTCCTCTATGTGATTTTGTTTCCTCCATTTCTCTAGTCATCATTTAAAGTGCTTACATAATTCTATAGATACTGCTTTCAGGTTATTACAAGTGGTACTGTGTTGAGGAAGTTTGCCTGAGTGCATTATCAGAACCTCCCAGAAGATGTAAAAAATGAGATTTTGAATTCTCTTTTGGATGATTTAGTTGTTGGACACTCTGCTGCAGAGGTAATAAAAATGTGATGAGACGGGTAAGTTGATTGATTGATGCAAGAAACCTTTGGGTGATTGGATTCGTTTTTCTGCAGCTACTTTTCTGGTTCCTTTACTTATCCGCTCACCACGCGATGGAAGCACAGAATATTGAACTAGACTATAACCCTGTGAGTAACTCTTCCTATGACAACTGGAATTGCCTTTTTTATCAACGTGAAAATCCGTTGTTGCACATGGATTTGAATGGTGAGGCATGTATAAATCCATCTATTAACAGTGATAATATGCATGAGTTTTTTGGCAACATGAGGACACTTGAGAATGATCTATATCGTTTGCATAGACTTGTATGGCAGAGACGGCACTTGCAAGCATGTCAACACTTTAAAGTGATCCCCCGCGGCATGCGCGTTTTGTGCATGCCGACTTATGGGGATAGCCAACCAGATTTACTTCGGCAATGGCAGAAGTTAAATATCGACTTTGGCTTTAAATACATTCAGTTACTTCTAGATTATTTTTCACCGATAGAAGCTGAGCTATTAATTAAAGTTGAAGAGCAGTATAACTTGCTTACCACCACTTATGAATCTGACTTCTGTAAAGCCAAAATACAAACCATGAACAAGCAACTGTCCTTATACAGTAATAAATTGGAGCAAATAAAAATGAGGAAACTGAAGCGTGATTGTGAGGATTTCCATCTCGGCCGAATTTTTGTTTGGCCAAGGACTCATTCTAACTTCACTAATCCATCTAACAATCAAGGAGATGTTGCATCCAGCTTGAATAATGATGTTCTTGCCAGTGCGCATGATACTACGACTAGTGCAGAAATGCATACTGAGACTGTGTTAAACGAAGTGTCCGCGCTATCAGATACTCCAGTTATGTCACTACCTTGCAACCAGCAAGGTCTAGTTCAGTTGGCCAACATAGGTACGAAACCTAAAGTCATAGCCTCTACTAATAAACTAATAACACCCTCGCCTTTGATTTTTCCCCTGCCCTACAAGGAGGCGGTGCGAGCCCGATCCAACAGTCGGGGAAGGGGGAAGAGGAAACTGTCAGGGGACACAAAGGAGCAGAAAAGAAGAGCGAAGATCTGAACCTTCTATCAAATGACTTGAGATATATTATAAAAGAATTGGAAAATGCCGATTTAAATTGTCTATTTTTTAATTTATCCTCCAGGACATTTTCACATAATGCTACGAATGTTCTAAATAAGGGTTTATCTTTTATACCCTCTCAACATAGTAATATTTCTGACACTCTTATAGGTCTACGCAAATTTTGCAGGAAACTATCTTTGAAATTAATGTTTAAGAACAATAGAACTGACTCTATTAATATCTTTGACAACAATACTAGGTTTACATGCAGAAAGAAAAGTACTTTTGTACCACCCATGACACCAATAGTAGACTGTTTTTTGAAAACATGTGAGCGTGATATATATCTTTATTATGAAAGTAAACTGAAAAAGAATATTTTTATTAATCTTAATAATGAGGAAATGTCTGAGTTGAAAATGATGTGCAATGACCCACAAATAATATTTAAGCCAGCAGATAAAGGAGGGGGGATAGTGGCTATGGATGCAATCTTTTATAATGATTTAATGCTCCATATGCTAGATAATGACACTGCATATAAAAGGATTGAGAAATCACATATAGTTTCATTAACGCGATATGTTCATGATACTCTTTACGATATGCTTATGACTAGGTCTATTGAAAAACCTCTCTATGATTTCTTATTGGTAGAGCTCCCCCTTATTCCCATTATCAAGGGACTTCCAAAACTACATAAACAGATATATCCACCACCACTGAGACCTATAGTATCAGGTGACCATTGGGTCACGTATAATGCATCACTATATATACAGGACAAACTAGGAGCCCTTGTAAAGCAGGTCCCTACCATTCTCTTGGACTCATATAAACTTTTGGATGACCTGAAGTCAGATACATTAACTAAGGAAATAACTAATAGCACCATATTGGTGACTTTAGATATCGAAAGTTTGTTTACAAAGATCCCCCATGATTATGGTTTAGATGCAATAAGAAGTCACATGACACAACTTAAGGTTCCCAGTGGTGATGTTATGAATTTGTGTTGTCTTTTGGACTTGGTCTTGAAAAATAATGTTTTCCTTTACGACAATGTGGCATATGCACAAACATGGGGGGTTGCCATGGGAACCCCCTGTGCTAATGCATATGCCAACCTTGTCGTATTGGAGTGGGAAAGGGAATACTTATTTAATGATTTGAGGTTTGCAAACGTCATATTATACAGACGTTTTGTAGACGATATACTGATCATATGGAATAGCGATATAGAAGGTCTTATTTCCTTTATTGATCATATGAATAGTGTTACCCCGTTTTTTAAGTTCAGCTATGATTTTTCTTATCATTACATAAATTTTTTAGATATTACCATCAAAAAGGATAACCTATGTAGACTATCAACAACACTCTACAGGAAACCCTGTTGGAGGAATGGGATCCTCCACTATGATAGCCTACATCCACGGCATATATTTCCTAATATAGTAAGAAATCAAATGGGGAGGATTGATAGAATCTGTAGTGATAAACTTGATTCACTACACATAATGGATACTCAAAGGAAACTCTTTGTGGAAAGGGGCTATCCTGTTAAAATGATCAATGAAATAAGTGAACCATTATCTAATAGTACTAGGTTCTATACAAAAAAGCGTACTCCCTGTGGTAATTTCACTAGGAATATGTCTAATATTGTGCCCTATGACATTAAATATACCAATGATATACAGCATTTGACTAATATAATTAGGGGAAATTGGAAAATTTTATTGTCAGACACATCTATCTCAGAAATCGTGAGCAATAAACCGAACTTTAGATATATGAATTGCATGAACTTAAAAAGACTGTTATGCAAGGAGAAGTTAACTAATACATCTACTGATATCAGATCCTTGATAAAAACAGGCACCTTCCAGTGCACCAAATGCTCCTATTGTAATTACATATCTAGAAATAATGGTTTTACACCCCCAGATATGACAAAGAACATAGTACCAATGCATTATGCAGATTGCAATACTAGAAATGTAATATACCTTGCCACCTGTACTCTTTGTGATGCCTACTATGTGGGTTTAACCTCAAGGAGACTAAGAGATCGAATTTATGATCATATATACAATATTAGAAAATGTAATGTTTGTAATGCCTTAGCTCTACATTGTAGTACTCACCCACAACATAGCTTTGTGTTCCAGGTTTTACAGGTGGTGGATTCCAACAGAAGGGAAGGTGATAACCTAAATACTTTGGAGGGCTTTGAGCTAAGATGGATATTGAGACTTAGAGCTCATTTACCGCCAGGTCTCAATTCTGTAGTTAATCTTCGACCAGCCCTAACAGGTCCGAGTTAAAAATAAAAATAAAAATAAAAACAAAAAAGTCTTTTGATGTATCTTGCTATTTCTATCATATAAATAAATTATAAAATCTATATATATATATAAAAAATCTGTAAAATTTATATTTCTATTTTTTTTTTTTTTTTTTTTTTTAAATATTGTGTATGTAAATTTATTCCAATATTGTAAACATAATTCATTCCGTTGTTAGTAATTATTCTTATACTAATTTTTATATAAAAATTTTTATACTAATTTTGACAAATGTGACCTAGATATATTTTTTATATTTTTGATCAGATCCCATGGAGTTCGTGAATTTTTTATTATGAGTCTCATTATGAGATTTGAATTGATTATATTTAATTATGTTTAATTTAAATATAAAGCTATCTCACAGACCAGTGTTTAATAACAGTCACTGAGACTATATCGCAACTGAATGCCTATCCTGCTCCTATGTCCATTGAGCGGGTTTTTATTGCACATCACGTTTCTTTGTTTTTATCTGTAGTATTTGTTTCCACTTATGGATCTACATTTTACTTAAATGGTACTATGTATCAGGATCTATTTATGTGTTTTTCAGGACATATGTATACTTTTGAGTACTGAATGTGCCTTGACTATTTAATGTAGAATTTATTTGCTATTTGCTTTAGTCATGGTTTAGTGACTATATAATTTTTCTACATTGGCGAGCATGGCAGCATATGATAATCCTAAGTACATTGCTTGGTTAGCTGCTACATATGGCACTTCTTTTCTTTCCGCGAATGCAATTTGTCATGATGTAAATATTATCCTATCTGACTATAGGTTTGTTTTAACAATGAGTATTGTTTGTGGAATGCCCTAAGTTAGTTCACTAACACATTGGATTGATATAGTCTCCTACAGTAACTTCTGAGACTATATAAAATGTTAATTGATCTAACTGTTCTGGGAGCTAAATATTTATACACCGAAAATAATAAGAAAATAAAAATAAAAATAAAAACGGGTGATGGAAACCTGTCTTTTTAAAAAGTAAACCAGGATTGTTAATTAATAATTTTAATGAAGCTACACTTCAGATTGCTTCCCTTTCTAAATATGGGCATGGTTTCCTGAGTTGATTTATGGAGGCGGGATGCCGGTGCTTGAAACAACTTCATGCACCTCATCAATTAATATGATATTTACAGAAAAATAAAGTATTAATGTTACGTTTTTAAAAAGAAATACTTATAGTTTTTATACATTGGTCACTTAATCTAATGCTATATAGTTGGATAGAACTTTGCTATTTTATATTCAATTTGAATTCTTATTTTTGCTAATGAGCCTACAGTTTGCTAATTGATTTTAATTAGTTTGATTAATCTGTTAACTATGACAAGGGGCCTCTATAAAAGTGAATGGATTTCTTTATGTGATTGTAACCTGATGAAGCACAACCTGTTTGTGTGAAAGCGCTTGTTCCTGTTCCATTTTTACAATAAATGCCTTTTGGATTACATCGTGGTGGTTTCAAGCAGTTTCTTCAACAATGTCTTTGGGATGTAGGAGGAAACCGGAGCATCCAGAGGAAACCCACACGACCACAGGGAGGACATGCAGACTCCGCACAGAAGGCACCGCAGCCAAGGATCGAACCAGAGAACCTCTTGCTGTGAGGTGGCAATGCTAACCGCTGCACCACCATGGCCACCCTGCACTAACATGGCCACCCTTATATGTTAAAGTTTATTCTGACTAAAAAGTATGAGTAATGTTTTATATACAGTCCCCTCCTGTGGGGAAAAGTCTGCTCTCCTCTATGTGATTTTGTTTCCTCCATTTCTCTAGTCATCATTTAAAGTGCTTACATAATTCTATAGATACTGCTTTCAGGTTATTACAAGTGGTACTGTGTTGAGGAAGTTTGCCTGAGTGCATTATCAGAACCTCCCAGAAGATGTAAAAAATGAGATTTTGAATTCTCTTTTGGATGATTTAGTTGTTGGACACTCTGCTGCAGAGGTAATAAAAATGTGATGAGACGGGTAAGTTGATTCAGGGAATCTCTCAGATTTTTCATCCCTCTTTCTCTAAATATTTCAAGGGAATTTCAGCTCCCTTGTCCAATGTTGGCAAGAAACAACATAACTAGTCTCAGCAGAATGTTACTACGCAGACATTTAAAAACCAATGACAGGGATGTTCCAGAAAGAATGCAGGAGCACCCCAGAAGAAAGGACATGTCAAATAAGGCATAATGACTATATAAGGGACCTTGAATCCACCCCTACTTGGCAGTCCCTTATCCCTTCCAGAAAGTCTGAATCTCCATTTCTGTCTTTGGCAACAGATTCTTTCATACAAATGCATTCTGAGGCTGATTCAGCAAATCTCGGAGCTGCAGATACTAGTACAGGATATTGTTTTCCTATAGTCCTTCCTTCATGTTAAGGTGATTTTAGAACTTACTTTAAATCAGAAGATACGATTGCCATCTTCCTAATACAAGTAAAATAATTTTGCAGTGTATGGATTATCTGCCAGCCCAGCTGTATGCATGCATCTTATGCTTTTGACAGACGTGGATAGCTAGAGGGAAAGTATATTGTATGTAAATAGTTGATCATTTGCACTGGCTTTTTGCTATGACAGAGATAACAAGTCCATGCCAAGTCAAGTACAAGCTCACTCTACTACACAATCTGCTACCATTGCCTCTTTTTTAGGGGGTGATAATGTGGGTGATAGTTACCTGGGCCTCCATTCATATATTTATAAGTTATTACGTGCTCTACAGTCATTTAAAAGTAAGACGATAGTTTGCTAGCATCCAGAACATGTAAGCAGAGGCTTTCACCACCTTTTCATATGCTTACCATAGTATTCCACCTCCATTAAGGATATTAAGAAAACAAAGATGCAGTACGAATGAGAGTACAATTTTATGAGATGCTTTTACTATAATGGTAGATTACTGACTTCTTTACTGATTTTTAGTCATAATTCCCTGTCTGTTTCACCTTGTTTTTCTCTCTCTTTGTATTCTTTTTTTGCTATACATATCAATGTGTCTGTGACTGCAGTGTGCATGGCGAAACTGGTACTATCCATTGAGTTCTGATACAATTACTAATCATTTCAGAAAAAAAATCACTTCATCAAAAAAACTTAGCACCCTGAATGAAATGGGTGGCAAGCCCTTTATACTCCTTCATACAAGAAGTTTCACCACAATGCGCCAAATATTGGCTGAAGTTTATAAGTTTCTTTGAAACAGCTTGCAAGTGTATAATGCATTGGGGGATAGTACAAATCCCAGTAAATATGCTGAGGTGAATTGTAGCATGTGGCCCTCAATATGTGAAACTGATATATTGACTAGAGGAGATTGCTATACAGGAAGTGCTGTAAAGATTTGGCTGTTATCACTTCTGAGATATAAAGAAGGATAATTTAATACCCTTATATGACTATTGCATTTAAATGTAATGTTCCTAACCTTGTTCTGAGAGACACCCTTTTTCATACTGTCTGTACCTTTTGAGGATTAAGTAGAATTGTCTGTAATCACTCCTGTGGGCTGGTTCTTGCAGAAGTATCACAGACTGTGACATTCTGTCATTCTAGTTAAAAATTCTAGTTACAACACTTATGTTTATGCTCCAGTGGGCTATAGCTTTTATTATTGAAGCTCAGCATACTGTACAGCCTAAAAGCCTGCCCGGAGATAGATTTCAGTCAACAGTGGAGGAAGATCAAAGTATTGCAATCAGATATTTGTCACCAATAAGGAGTTCTTGATGCCAAGATGACTGCCATTGGACTGGAACTACCTATTTATTATAAAAAAGAAAATAAGTCATTAATCTGTTATACTGAGTACTTCACAACTGTACATTACTAGATGCAATGCTTTTCCTTTAAATGCTTTTGCTTACTTTGCTTATCTCCTTCTAGCCTGAGGTCTTTTAGAACAATGAATGACTTGCTTTTTTATCCAGTTCCATTAAAGTGTTATTTCCTTTTTTCTACTCATAATAACTGATCACTGATCACACCAGTACCCTATCTCAATGTTATCTTAGTGTTTAGGGCTCTTGTCTTGTTGTAATGGTTTGCCTTACTGGTGCATAACTTCCCTGAGGGAGGTCTTGGCAAATGTTGACTCAGACAATGCATTTTTTATGTTGGTGGATCAGCAGTAGCATTTCATATGCAGGGAAGCCTTTTTCTTCCTTATCTTTGAGTCTGGATAATATAGACATGCAGTATTTTCAGTGCAGCCTACATATACACAGACACACATACAAACACACACACACATATTTATACATATGCATATACATATATGTATGTGTGTGTGTTTATATATATATATATATATATATATATATATATATATATATATATATATATATATATACACACTTATATATATATATATATATATATATATATATATATACACATATATATGTGTGTGTGTGTGTGTGTGCGCGCGCGTGCATGTGTGCATCTGTGTATATATATATATATATATATATATATATATATATATATATATATATATATATATATATATATATATATATATGAATGTCATAAGGACATTCATTTTTCCTTCCCTGTTCAGCCATTCAGTGAACTAAACCTATAAGTCTAGCTATTTGCATTGTGGATGGATACTTTCACTCAGCACTACATGCAACTTGAAGTGCATTTGTTTATTAGATTATCATGTGAAGTATGCACTTAAAAGTATTTTTCTGTTATTATTTTCAAGTATGTAGAGTAGATTCAGTACTGCAATATTGCAATAGTTTTTTGTATATATTTTGTGAAACCCTTTTTTCACAATTTACTGTCATTTCTCATAATTAAAAAGTAACTTTGCAGAAATTTTCTGTAAAGAATTAGTCTCTGTAAACATCAACAAAGCATCCTTGTTGATTATTATATGTAATACTACTTCACAGAAATGAGCAATTGATAATTTACACATTTCTGTAAAAGCAATGCGGAAATAATTAAAAAATCACTCTGTATGTTTTAAGCAACAGTACAAATACATGTAACCTTCACTTGTATCCATTTATAAAAATAAAAGTTTTGTCACGGTAAATATATATATATCTGTTTTTTTTTTCTTTTCAGTGGTATCCTTTCTGATCTGTTTCCTGGTGTTGCCATTCCAGAACATGACTATGGCATTTTGAAGTCAACCATCATCGATATGATACTTGCACGAAGCCTGCAACCTGAAGCTTGTATGATTCTTAAAGTTATTCAGCTGTATGAAACAATGCTCGTAAGACATGGAGTTATGCTAGTGGGACCAACTGGGGGAGGAAAAACTACAGTATACAAGATTCTTGCAGACACATTAGGAACTCTGCACAATGCTGGTGAAAACAATGCAAACTATCAACCTGTAAAAACCTACGTACTAAACCCCAAATCAATTACAATGGGAGAGTTATATGGTGAAGTTAACACTTTAACTCTGGAGTGGAGGGATGGCTTGATGGGCCTTAGTGTCAGAGCAGCTGTCAATGATACATCAGAGGATCATAAGTGGATTATTTGTGATGGACCAGTAGATGCTCTTTGGATTGAAAACTTGAATACAGTTCTGGATGATAACAAGATGCTTTGCTTGGCAAACAGCGAACGAATTAAACTAACACCTCAAATTCATATGGTGTTTGAGGTAAATATTTTTTTTTTATAATCTGATTTAGCATTTCAGATTTTGTTGTGCAGCTATTCCATTATGCAGCCTGATGCCACCTTGTCACCAGTCTCACCCATTCAACTTCACTTGCCATTGATTTGCTAAAATAATGGTTGCTGTAGTGTTTTTCTTCTCCAAGGATTGTTGTACTTGTGATTACAAGTGGGTGTGTGGGAGGGAATTCTCCCTCTGTCAGAGATTGCAAGACTGCAGCTTCAACGCTTTTAGACTTTAAGGAAGATGAACAGTTTAGGGTCAAATGCCCTTATTTGTTTGTCACTATTTTCTTTGTCAACAAGCCTGTCATCTAATGCATGAAAAATCTTGCTCAGAGGCACTGAAATTGCATGCATAGTAAGATGCATTGCATAAAATGGCAAACATAGAGCTAAACAAAGGTGCTACTAGTCTTTCAAAACATGTGAAGTATATATACTTATATATTGGGGGGAATATTTGATGCTCATAATTCTCTCTTCACCTTTCTCCTAATGTTACACATGCACGCTATGCACTGTATTTTTCAGAATCTTTGATGCAGCCCAACTTAGTGGGCTGGTGTGCATTATATTCCAAACTTTGAGTGTTTTTATTGAGGAATTGCTTCCTCAATAATACTTAAGGAAGGACTGCTGTCATCAGAAAGATTCTATTAATTTGTCTGATGAAGAATACCCATAAAATGGAAGGACAGTCCCTCCACCATTTAGTCTTTCCATGTTATCATCTGTGATATCAATGCTTGCTGAAGAACAGAAATCAACTGTTACTCTGTCAAAATTCTTCTTATATTTAACCTAGATCTTCTTCAGACAAATTTCATTAGTTTGTCATCTAGTTTAAAAATACAAAAATTTTTTTTTCTGGAGGATGATCCATTGATTCAGCACAACAACATTTCATCAGTAATATTGATGGTCAAGGTCTGAGTAACGGGCTTGGAGCCAGAAGGATACAGGAGGAATTGTCCATTTTGGCAAGCTTCTTTCATAGTGGACAGAAGGGAGAATGTTCCCATCTCTGCGGTAGAAGCTTTGGCAAATGCTGGAAAAATTGCAGCATGTACTATAGAAAATAGTAGAGATGAGTAAGCAGGAACTTTACAAAGGGTGCTTGCTTGCTCATTTACTGCAAAAAAATAATACAGATGATTAAGCAGGCACCTTACGATGGGTACAAGCTCAGATGCCCACACCAGCCTGTCATGTCAGAACAACTGCACATCACTCCAGTGAATGGGGTTATAGAGGCAGGTAAAAGAAATACAGCAGAAAAGCTATGTGATAATATTACATATTACTGCCATGTTGCTCATCAGAGGAATTAATGTCACAGGATGAGTGATAGGGAAAGAAATGACATTAGATAGGTAGTTGGGCTGATGTGAGACTGAGCAGATGAAATTGTTTAGAAAGTGAAAAAAAGTATCTGCTTTTCTATGAGTGCTGATGTAATTACATTTTAAAACAAGACTGACATATGTTTTATAGCTTCTGTCTTTGGTCATGCTACATACGTGGAGCATGCTTTTCATGCACCAGTTTTAAGACACCTTAGTTAAGCTACAGATGTTCTGAACTGATTTCTGTAATCAAATGGAATTATAACAGCTAGTAAGTAATCTGTAAGAAAGTATGGTTGATTAAGGCACTCACTTTATCAGTAAATCCTTAAAAGAGAGGCATTTTATCAGATATTCTACATGGAGAGTCATTATATATTTTAGAGTAATGTAGATTACTGTGAACAATATAATAAATTTAAAATAGACTACAGAGTTAAAATGGTGTTAGCTCTTTTTCTGATGTATAAGAGACTTGGGTCATTAGATTAGAATTTAAAGAAAATTATGTACAAAATTCTGCAAAATTTGAAAAGATCAGAAAAAGAAAAACATTCAGAATCATTCATATTCTGGGACTGTTTTCCCTTATACTCAAGTCTGACAATCACCTTTATTTACATCTCAAAAAAAGAATCACTTTGCAATCAACTGTAAGTATAAAATACAGTGCTACAAAAATAACAGTAATAAACTTCCACAGAATAACAGTGACTGTACATCATCATCATCAACATTATCCTATAACATGACATAAACATGTTTGCTTCTTAGCAGTGCATAACTTACATTCATACAGTCTGTCACAATCTTCTTCATTATCTTCTTCATCTTTACATCCAAAAAATGCAAACCAGTTGTCTCAGTTTTCTGTTGCAGATGCACTCCTGCAGCTGTCACTGATGCAGCAAGCTGAAGCCCCCACATACACACATAATGAGTGGACAAGCACTGGCCACCAACTCCCATCCCTTCAGTACAGTGATTTATGTTTTTTCTTTCTGTACAATAGTTAAAGTAGATGTTCATCATTAGATTATTGCTGCAGTAGTCTAGGCTATATGGAATGTATCCTGCCAAGTATTAAACCCATCTGCCAGCTACTAGAGCTCTAGGGCACCTTCAACATGCCTTAACCAATGCCTTCCATGAAAGAAGAAAGATAAGCTCAGTGTCTAGGGTACCAAAACTTCAAAACTTTCTTGCCATTGAAGATTGCAGTTCTGTGCAAGCTTTGGCAGATCAACTGGCGCACTTTTATATGGCTGGACAGGTAAGTTAATCGTTGGGGATTACCTTTCACAATTTTAATATTTCTAAAGAAATTTGTTTTAAGTCAAAAAGTTAAGTTTGAGCTCTTACTGAGCTGTTTTAGTGGTTAATAAAGCTTTAACTCAAAGACTTACACATTAATTTATGGTTTCCTGAGGGGAATCCCTAATAAATGTTTTTTTCTCAAGGAAATAACAACTGTCACCTCTGTTTTCATTGTTCTAGGCTTGGTATTTTAGTGTTGAAGATTACTACGTAAAAGTTTTACCTTAAAACTTTACATTTATGTCAGAATGTTTTATCATTTCGACTAAGCTCTGCTAGCCTTTTGATAGCCATCTTTTTTAGCTGACAGTTTGTGTTAAGTCAGTCTGGACATTTCATGGTGTAACTGTATTTTTTGAGGAAAAGTGTACTACTTGTGCATAACAATTCTGTCTGGGACTGGGACTTGTGAAGTTGGCACTTGTCATTAAATAATTTTACTTCTAACATTATTTTTATTCAGAAGGCTTCTGAATTCTGCTATCCATGTGACAGATACTGTTTACAGCTGATACACGTTTCTCAGTCCCGGGGGACTCCCTTTCTAAAATTATAGTTTTATGAAGAAAATAGTATATTTTTATGGAAATGTATTTCTGTGGAATTGGGATTTTGGTGTTTGCTGGTCATCACACTGAGTTTTAACCCTAAACTTAAACATTTTTGCAAAGAGGTAAAACCTATTCTTCCTCCTTTTGCTATCTGCTTTTGAGATGCATTTTGCTGTTAATAGCTAACCCTGGTTCCCCATGAGGATTCCTTTGTTTTTTATCTATTTTGAGAAAATAATCTGTGACTTTTCTATTTTGATTGCAACGACTGATTACTCTGTATTTGATGGCTGTCGATAAAAGTTTTTTTTACCTCCATCCTAAATTTTCTCTCAGGTGTAACATCTTTTTCTGTCAAAAATGTGATCTCAGCTTGTCAGACATTTTTTTATTGGTAACCAACTGCCCTAATTCCCTCTGAAGATTTCCATGTTACTTATCACCTTTTTTGTGGAAGAAAGTATAACACTATTATCAAAACTAGGTCTTAGATATGGGGTCAGTATGTATGTATGATGTCTGTTAAAATATAGATAATTCTTTATCTCAAAGATTTAATTTCAGTCATGAGCTAAAACTTTTTTTTTACAGTCTGATTTCCACTTGTCAGGCGCATACTAGGATATGGACTTGGGTCTCATTTTTTTTTTCTTGGTCAGCAAGTACAAAAAAAAAGAACCATCATTGGAGGGGCTTCTGTACTGACTCTGGCTCTCTTTGCTCAGACATTGATGGATGACTCCACTGTGGCCATTTGTTTTTCCTTAGACCTCTCATTTTTTTCTTTCAGTCCCTCTTGTGAGCTCCGTGGGTGCTGCCGTTAAGGACTGAGGGGCCAAGCACATCCTTTGTAACTATTTAGCTACTCTGGGTAGTAGAAAACCAGTCTTATCAGCATCAGGGAAGACACAGGAGAACTCTATTTTATATATCTGCTCTGAGGCATTCCTTCCTGAGAAAAGGACCATTCTTCCAGACACTTTCTTTCTCTTTTGGTGTCTGGCATTTGGCTGGACTTGCAAATAGTTAGTCAAGGCTTTAAATTTAAAATATATACAATACTACAGTTGTAATGATGGTAGTATGATTTGTTGTGACTTCCTCTTATCTTGTGTTGCCAGTATTTGGAGATGCCTTCTTTGCAGACAGTCATTTGTCTGATTACCAGCTTTTTTGCCCCAATTAAAATAGCTAAATAATATAGGAGTCCAAATTCCTTGACTTTTTCTGCCTGATATCTGATATTGTTTTTTTTCCATCTGCCTCATGGGTATATTGGATCCAATCATATCTCACATGGGCAGCTTTTATACTTTCAAATCCAGGACTCAGGCTCCTCCCCTGTACCCATAATCCCTTTTGTACCTCAGATCTCATTTGCCACTCATTATACTCAGATATGATCTCTGGGATCAGCACTACTTTAGAACAAAGTTTTTTTTTTTTTCTGTCCAGTTTTTGGGGATTTAAATACTTTTTTCAATACTTTGTACAATAGTATTATTACTTTTTCCTTAGTTTCTTTCCCTGTTAGTCAGGGTAGTTACCTGTGCATGTCATGGGTATATTTTTCCACTTTTTCTTTCCTTTTTTCCATTGTAGAAATCTTTATATATATATATATATATATATATATATATATATATAGATATATATATATATATATATATATATATATATATATATATATGTTTATATCTAGGAACAGTTGTAGTGTTTAATAGAGTGCATAGTTTGTTAGCAGCCATTATGATATTTTGGCATTTTTTGCTCTGATTAGTAGGTATTGTCTTCCAACTCTTCCAGCAGGTTGGACTTGTGTGAGTTTCCTCTTCTGAGTGTGCTAAGTCATTTGGGTGCACCGTCAAGAGTGACATGGCTTTCGGGTTTAAAAAGTGCACTGCTTATGAGCAAAATATCCTCCCCAGCTCATTTAGATGTTAACTGTTGTTCATGCACTTCTTTTGGGATAAGAGCCCCCTTGGACAGACACAATAAATTTCTCTTAAAGTGTCTTCTCCCTTCCACAGTAGGAGAATCAGCCTCTTCTGCTTCAGCGTCTGGCTCAACTTCTAGTAAGAAATCTGGAGACAAACCTAAGTCTTCAAAGGAAAAAAAAAAACAAACAAAAGATAAGGAAAAGGAAAGGGCTAGAAAAAAATCATCTGAACATTCAGAACCTTTGGGTCTGACTGCTAAAGTTCCAAGTTTGTTGGATCCTATCTCTGTTTCAGAACCAATATAAATATGGTCCCCTACTCCTCTTCTAAGGTTTTCTGTGCAACCAGCCAGCCCAGCTCCATTTTGTGATCTTGCAGGACAGATTGTCTCATCCATGCCCCCTTCAGAGACATTGTCTTCCAGGTCCATTCAGTTTTCAAGGAACCTGTCCAAGGATAAAGGTGATAGGATGATGCAGAAGATGGAGGACCCAGACCCAAATGGAAGTCCTTCTTGTACCTCCCACTCTGAGGGTTCCAGGCTTGGCTCTGCTGACCCCCCTTCTAGTTTCTCCTTTTCTGGCCCAGCCCTAGAATCTGATTGCCAAGGAACTGAACATTTCCCATGGGATACCCATGTTGGAGCCAGTACCCTGGTTAGCGTCAACTTTGACTGTGTCCTTTTACCTACCTACCTGATATTGTCAGATCTCAAGGGGGTCTCAGAATTGAGAAGCCAGAGTTGATCCCTGGGGGTCATGGTTAATTCCATGGCTCTCAGAACCATCCCTTCCCCTTGTTGCTTCAGCTGTGGATAGCTTGGCTCCAGTATCTGCCTAGGAGATGAGTCTGATCAGATCAGAAGAGGTCCCTCTTTCAAGTTCTTCAGGACCCAGAGGACCCTACACACTGTTGTTATTTACTCTACCTTTCGAGGCCTTTGAAAAGATTCTCCATAGATCTGTGGAGGAGATCTCTCATTCACCATCCCAATTTCTTCTGGCTCCTTCGGTCCCCGCTTCACATCATCCCGTTCAATAGGGACAGTCAGCTTCCTTAAGTCTCAAGGCCACTCACCATGGAACATTCCCCTTCCACTTCTGAGATATACCTGGTGCACCCCACTGTGGAGGAGCATAGGAAGTGGGCTTGTAAAAGAATCTGGATTCCCCTCAGGACTTTGTCACTAAAGATACTGACTTCAACAAATAGGGAGGGTTGCTCTGTATTCATCTAAGCTTTTGGGGTTAGCCCATCTACTTCCTGGGTGGTCCCTTATGCTGATGAGCTCATTGCTTTGGTCTCAAAGTGGACATAGAAGCCAGATGTGGTAGGACCGATACCACATAAGCCTGATAAGATTCCGGTGACCTCTATGGATAGGTCTCAGTGGAGCAAGGGTCCCATCATAGATGCTATCATGGTTGTGGCAGCCACAAAG
Source organism: Protopterus annectens (assembly GCF_019279795.1). Lineage (NCBI taxonomy): Eukaryota > Metazoa > Chordata > Ceratodontiformes > Protopteridae > Protopterus > Protopterus annectens. Next base: position 67,738,158 of record NC_056751.1, read on the forward strand.
AAGGAGCTGTCAAATGAGAGATCTACTGTCCATCCCCCTAACAGGGAGTCTTGGGATTTAGACAGATTTGGAAAGCAGACTTACTCTTTAGGGACATGTGCTTTATGTGTGCTAAATTATTGAGCTCACCTGACAAAATCCCAGAGAGACTTGACAAATTAGCTCTCCAAGCCCCTCTCAGTTACCTTACTTGCAGGCATACAGAAGACAGTAGATTTGCAGGTAACTACCCTACAGTCCATGCACCTGCTATCAAATGCAACTGAAGGCAGTTCTAGAGTGGCAGGCACTGGCTTTGCTATACAGTGACATGCCTGGATGCATCTGTGTGATTTTGCAGGGAGCTTCAAGATGTCCTTTTTGAATACCCCCTTTCATAGATTTACCCTTTTTGGACTTAAGGTCAAAGAAATGCTCACCAGAAGTGAACAAAAGCGCAAAACACTGTCTGTCAAGGTGCATCAAGTTTTCCATCCCCAAAAGGACTTTGGGTGGAAAAGAGGTTGTGGCTGCACAAGCTCCCAGGATACATTAGGAGACAGATCCTCACAGGGTAGAGGGGTGAACAGCTTTAACAGATGTCTCCCCTGTGGTAGAAGCAATCTGACGAATCAATGGTTTTGAGTTCCATTTACCAACAAACCCTTACAGTGTCCCTGAACAGTTACCTGACTATCACACTGTGGAGGCAGTTAGGGGACACTTATCTCCACACTCTCAAGACATCACACAGGATTCTCGAGTCTGCATGCTAAGGGGAATAGAAAGAACATACTTATTTTGAAAGAGATATTACCTTTTTTTTCAGAAGCTCTATCTAAGGCTCAACCCCCCCCCCCCCAAAAAAAACTTAAGGATCCACCTACTGAGCCTTCTGGTCCTTCTGGATCCTCTACTCCCTTGTTGCATCTGACTATGGAACCACCAAGAAATAAGCACACGAAGACGGATCTGAAGATGGCTCCTACCCAGCCAGTGTCAGATAGTTAAATGGCTTCCTTAGATCCCAGTCTTTCCGATCCAAAGTCACTACCAAGAACATTCTATTCTTCCTCTATAGATCTGGAACCATCTTGAGTAATTTCCCCCTTTCCTGGAATCCTGCTGGCACTCTAGATCACAAGTAGTGACTTAATTGCGTTCTTCCAGAAGTCTGTCCAAGGCTGATGTGGAAAGAATGATGAGGAAGTTTCTCTCGGCACAGATACAGATGGGAGTTATCTCAGCCCCTACCCGTTTGGGTCAGGAAACCCTTGTTGCCACTACACCACCAATCTTGGCTCCTTCTCCAGTCCAGCCTATCATTTTGGAGTCCTAGGATTCAAGCCTTCAGGGATCATCTAGATTGGATCCAAAGTTCATGGTATCTTCGGCACCTAGACTTTCTCTGTGTGCACCGGCTCTGACAGTTTCAGATCTGGATGACTCTTGGAGCCAAATCATACCAGTCGAATCTGAGACGTTAAAGTAGACTCCAAAGTTGTTGGAGCCTTCTCTATCCCTCAGACCTTCAGCATTGGATAGCTCAGCTCCAACCTCTTACTCAGGCAGGTTGCCTTTGGAGGAGGGAGAGTTGATAGGTCAGAAACTTGGTTTCTTGGCTTCATCGACTTCCTTCTCCCCAGAGCATTCTGCCTTTCAGGAAGTGTTGAGAGTGTTCTCTGCTTCTGCAAGACAGACGGTTGATCCTCGCTTTGATCTCCCCTCTGAATCCCCCCTATGTCTCTGTGCCTTGAGCCCCATAATTCCACTTCACAGGGACAGTCAGCCCAAAGTCTCCAGACTACCCAACAGGGTATTACTATTTCTTCCGATACTTCTCCGGAACACCCCACAGAAGAAATCCCTAGGAAGAGGAAGTGCAAGAGGAGGCACTTGGACTCCCCTCAGGAGTCCATCACTGAAGATACAGATTTTGATGACGGGGGGGATCCCCAAGATCTCCACCCAAAGGCAACTCATTTGGAGACATCCTAGAGATCCTAAAACAGAGGGGTGTTTGGTTCACTGGTAACCCTTTCAAAGAGGAATCTGTATTTCCTGGAGGCCTTTGGGTCTGGCCCCTCTACCTCTGGGTGACTCCACCCACTGATGAGCTCATTGACTTGATCTCTAGGTGGGTGTGGAAGAAGCCAGACAAGGTTGAGCCAATCCCCAAGAGACCAAATTGAATTTTGGCAACACCTTCAAGAAAGAAATTTTGGAATAAGGAGGGGGGTTCCCATAGATGCCATGGTCATGGTGGGAGCTACCAAGAAAGAACACCACAGAGCAGAGTTCTTCTGTCAATCCCCCTAACAGGGAGTCTGTGGCATTGGACAGATTTGGGAAGCATGTGTATGATTCAGTGACACTAGCACTCAGATCTTTGAATTATTTGGTACACTTCACAAGACTACAGAGGCATCTGATTAAAGAACTTTCAAACTCCCTCTCGGGGACCAGTACTACTGAGGCCCAGTCTTCTGTGGTCTTGCAGTTTTCTACCTTTCTATTGATTACTAACTCATCCATGAAGCTTATCTTACATGTATCTGAAGGTACCTCAAGGGTGGTGGGTTCATGCATTTCTATTAGGAGGCATGCCTGGATGCACTTGTGTGACTTTGTAGAGCCCTTCAAGTTTTCTTTCATCACTGCTTCTATTGACTGAAGCTGTTTGTTCAGCGCTAAAATTAAGGACATGCTCTCCAGGTGTGAGCAAGATGGAAAGACCCTCTCTGCAGTGGGCATATGTTTTCTGACTCCTCAAAGGACTTTTTCCAGGAATCGATGAGGAGATTAGAAAATGTGGTTCAGGAAGTCCCAAGGTCCTTTCTAAGATGCCCATAAAGATAGTTTCCCCAGGGGTAGAGGGGGGAACTTGAATGGAAGACGGCAACCACATGGCAGAGGAGGCCCACAGAACCAGGGATCCAGAAATTCCTTCTCCGATACATCTTTGCAGTGGTCCTGAAAGGAAGCTCAATTGTCCAACTCTGGAGGCAGTTAAGGGGTCACTTATCCCTGCACTGATAGCTTGGCTAGACATTACAAAAGATACATGTGTGCTGAGGATTATTTCCAGAGGTTGTATAATTCCCTTTTTCCTACCACCTCCACCTGTGCACAAAATTCCCGATATTCCACCCAGTCACAGGAAAGCAGCACTAGAAATACAAAAGCTGCTAGAAAAAAAAAGTCATCCAAGAGGTCCCACCAGACCAAACAGAATCTAGAACTTACTCAAAATATTTTGTAGTGCCAAAAAAACCCATGGGACTCGAGGCTAATTCCGTATCTCAGCAGTTTGAACAAATCAATTCAGCACACCAACTTCCTTATGGTCATGGTTTAGTCCATTCTACCTTTTCTATGCAAGGATAACTGGATGTGCTTGATAGACCTTCATGATGCATACTGTCATATAAAAATGAACAGACAATCCAGAAGGTATTTACGCTTCCGGTTGGGAGCCAGTCATTATCAGTTCAGAGCACTGCCCTTTGGTCTCACCACAGCCCCCAGGGTGTTCACCAAATGCATGGCAGTAGTAGCAGCTCACTTGAGACTGTAGGGATTCTGAGTGTGTCTGTGTACTTGGACAACTGGTTCAGTACTGCCCCAACCAGTCATCTGCTGATAAACGCTCGACACCAGGTACTCCAAACTTGCTCCAGTTTAAGCATCACCATAAATTACAACACATCTCAGCTAGAACTGATTCAGACATTGGAGTTAATAGGAATGATTTTCAACACAGTGTCAGTGACAGCTTTGCTTCCTCTGTCAAGAGTGCAGGTTAGCAGATTCCAAGTCTGAAAGATTATTCACAATTTCATAATCTCCACTCAACTGATCCTACAAACCTTGAGGTCAATGTCTGCGGCTATAGTTCTAGTTCCTTTAGCACAATTTCACATGAGAATTCTTCAGTGGATGTTGGCAATACAATGGTCTATTCTTTATCAACACATATCAGCCTAGATAAGGATTACCCAGGCAGGCAAAAAATACCTTTGTTGGTGGATTCGATCAGATCAGGTTCTGCAAGGCTGTCCCTTCATTCTCCCTCAGCACAAGGCCATAGTGACCATGGATGCTTCCCAAATTGGGTGTGGGGGGGAGCACTTCCGGGGAAAACAGGGGAGACAGATTCATAACACAGAGGCTCCCTACACTCTGGAACAGAATCCCAGTTCATGTTAGGCAGAGCCCCTCACTGACTCTCTTCAAGAGAAACCTTGACGAGTGGATGGGAGATCGTAGATTTACCCCGGGGGTCATCTCTGTGTCATTACTAGACAGAAGCACAGTAAACTAAACCCTAAATGGGCATAGTATTCTCATTCCAAGGGGTGGCAAAAGCCACACACACTCTGGCTAGGCTTAGAAATGCCCTAGGGCAGATAGCCTAGTATGAACCTATGAACCTATGAACAGTCCAAGACACTTGGCCCCCCGAAGAAGCCAACATGCTTATCAATATCCTGGAAGTGAGAGTGGTACTCTTAGTGTTGCAGGCCTTCCAAGACTCTCTCCCTTCCAGGATAATTGTAATTCAGGCAGACAATATGTCAGTGGTTTGGTACATCAACAAACAAGGAGGCATCAGGTCTTACTCCTTGTGTCGAGAAGCTCTGAGAGTGTGGCAAAGGGTGATCTCATCCAATCGATTTCTGATAGCAATGCACATTCTGGGGAAGTCCAGTGTAATAGCAGACAAAATGAGTAGGTCCATTCTCCTACCTCATGAGTGGTCTCTCAGTATATGAAGGTGGCAGAAATGATTTTTCACCAGTGGGGTCAACCTTGCTGTGATCTCTTTGCATTTCCCTAAACAACAAGTGCAGCAGTTCTTTTCCCTAATACTCCTGCTAGGGGAGCCACTAAGAGGCACTTAACTCCACAATTGGTCCCCCAGTCTCCTCTCTGTGTAGCCTCTGACTCCCCAGATCCCCAAATTTCTTCAGAAACCATCTCGATTGAAGAGCACAGTAATCCTCATCACCCCTTATTGGCCTTGACAGATTTGTTTCCCCTTTCTTTGGCTTCATCTAGTCTACCAACCTTGGGTTCTGGATCCGATTCCAGACCTTCTGTCTCACATGACAGACATGATTCACTCGGATATCTCAAACCTAAAGCTAACAGCATGGTTTCTCCACTTTTGTTTATAGCCAGACAACATATGCTGTCTTCCCTGGTCTGTCATATACTCCTATCTTCTCATAAAGCCTCCACAGGAAAACATTACAGAAGTAAATGGAAAATATTTGTTTTTTGGGACATCAGGCACACACTGACTCCTTCCTGTACATAGTGTCCTTGAATTTTTGGCTAAAATTTTCAATGAAGGAGCTAGCTCCTCAACTGTTAGAGTTCAGCTAGCTGCAATTTTCACTTCACATAGGAATTGAGAACTCCACCCTGGCTTCATCAAAACTTTGTAAGGCCCTCTTGAAAGGTACTCTTCTTTTGAGACCTCCTAATAAGGATCCAACTCCTCCATGGGACTTAAATTTAGTACTGCAGGCCTTAATTCATCTCCCATTTGAACTAGCAGCAAAATGTCATCAGAAGTTTCTGACCTGGAAGACAGTATTTTTGGTAGCCAACACCTCTGCTAAAAGGATGTCAGAACTCTAAACATTATCTTCTAAACCTCCCTACTTGATTTTTCATAGGGGTAGAGTGACATTGCAAACAAATCCTTTTTTTTCCTTCCTAAGATGATGTTAGAATAAAATATCAACCAATCCATTAATCTGCCAGTTTTCTTTCCAAATTTCACAAACAAAGGTGAATATGTGATCTGATGTTGTTAATCTTCTTACCATTCATCACTGGTGGGTTCGGTTCCAAGTCCTCGGAACCAAGTCGGCCTTTTTATCAAGCTCGCGCCAGCCAAAAAAACTCTCAAGCTAAGTTTCTACCCAGAATGCTCTTCCCCCTGTTACCTCAGATCTCGTTTGCTGCATAGCCGTAAAGCCATGTTTCAGCCAAGCTCTCAGCTAAGTGGAACTTTATTTGAAAATTTGTGTAAAAAAACTTTTGATATCTTCATTTTTTTATTGAGCGAATAGTATTTCTAGTGTGTTTTCTCCTGTCAGACCTTGTTTTTTTCTTCTCTGCTCTACCCATTGTTACCATTGGCAAACTTTCAAGCACCATTATTGGTACGTCCTTTCCTCCCTTACCCTTGTGGTATTCCTTCAATACCATAGCTGGTATTTTCCTTTCCTGTCTAGCCTGTTAGAATCCGTTTTAGTAAGGTGTTTCTGTTTTCTCTTATACATATCACTGTGGTGGTGCAATTATGACTCTTTTAGACAGTGTTTGACTTATTTGTTCTGACTGGTTATACTGTTGGCCTGTGGTGTTTCTCTATCAAAATGTCAGATAAGAAAGGTACTTCAAGTTTTAAGCATTGTGATTCATGTAATGGCAAGTTACCTAATAGTGATTCTCACAATGATTGTGTATACTGTTTGGGGGTGCCCCACCTTTCGGTACAGCCTCCTTGTGACATTTGCCAGAGTTTCTCTCAACGTACTCTTAATGGGCACAAAAATAAACTGATACTGAAAGGATTACTTAAGTCTCCCTTTTCAGAGGCCATTTCTGTGATGGAGGTCTCAACCCCTCCTACTAAAGACAAAAAGAGGTCCCACTCGGTTCCCTCCTCACCATCAGGTGATCAGGGTAAGCCTGTAAAATCAAAGGTCCCTATGTTGTCTTTGGAGCATGAATCTGCCAGAATGGCTCCATCTTTGTCAGCTCCGAGCATCTTTATACCTTCGATACCAGCACCAGTATCAGCATCGGTCCTACCTCCGGCACTGATTATAGACCTCACTATGCCTATTTTGACTTCAGCACCTGTGGCCACTTCAGCTCAGGGCACACCTTGATACCTTCATCAGTTATGATTTTGGAAACAACTGTTTTGGCTCCGAGTGCCACTTCGGCACTGAGTGTTTTACTGACAAAGTTGGATTTGACCCCATTACTCCTGGTCTCGAAACTTGAGACTTTGGTGCCGGCAGACATTGCACCAGGGACCCTATACTCCCCTTCCGTATATCCATTTCTGGGCCAGGTGTATAGCCCATTCATTGAACATCTTGACTCTCCATCTGGAGTATCCACTAGATCCACCAGGAGCCTGACGGAACATGATGTGGTGCGTCTTGTGGACCAGCTGTTGGTAGCCATGGGGATACCCACACTTTCTAAGACCCATCCACCTTCAAGACTTGGATTGGTTTCTCCATGGACTCCATTTACACTCCTCCTTCTGCTTCTGCTCTGACATCCTTCTTGGAACCCATCACCTTGGTGCCTATAGTGCACCTCACACAGGCTCCAAGTTAATCCCTTTGGTCTTTGGTTCCTGCGGAACCGGTTCTTCCTCAATCTGGGGATTGGGGGTGGGTGCCTCGGCCTGGGACACAGAGCCATGTTTCTCCTCAGTTCCATCCTCAGTGCTGATAGCCATGTCCGTACGGATGCTGCTTGAGGCTCCATCCATGGGGGTGGGTTCGTCAGAGCAGGGTGTGACCCTGGTCCTGATGTTGTCTTTCTCGGATCTGGGCTCCCATCCCTCGTTGGGCGGACCTGCTTTCCAAGCGATGGAGAGGGCTCTTGCTTCTGTAAGCACTCCTTTTATGTCGGAACCCCTGTTTTTGCCCCCTGAGCTACAGCTGCCACAGACCACCCCCCCCGGGACACCGGGCAGAGAAGCAACAGGACACCCATGTTCAGGGTACCCACTCTTCCAAGTCCTCCTCAGAGACCCCCACTGAGGAACCTCCTCAAAAGAGGACATGCAAGAGGAAGCACACGGACTCACCCGAGGAGTCCTTCATGGAAGACATGGATTACGATGATGGTGAAGGGTCCCCTGGTCACCTCCTGATGATGTCTCCTTCAGAGATATTTTGGAAATGCTAAAGCATAGAGGTGACTGGAAGCCCTCCATCCCTTCATCTGAGGAGTCTGTGTTCCTGCAGGCTTTCTGCGCCCGGCCTTCTACCTCTTGGTTGACCCCGCCTGCCGACAAACTCGTCCAGCTCGTCATGCAGCGTGCTTGGAAGAACCCTGATTCCGTTGAGGTGATCCCTCGGAGACCTGACAAAATTCTTTCCCCTCCTGAGGAGAGTCTGCATTGGTCCAAAGGGTTACCAGTTGGTGCTATGGTGGTGGTGGTGGCCATGAAAAAGTACTTGGCTGAGGAAAGTCCCACTTTCCACCCACCCAACAGGGAGTCCCGGGTGGTTGACAGACTTGAGAAGTGAGTTTTTGCATCAGGGACCTTTGCTATATGGTCCCTGAACTATTTGGCTCATTTTACGAGGGTCCAGAGGGACACGTTCTCCAAACTCTCTGGGACACTCACAGGACAGCTGTCTGACGAGGTCAGGGACAAAGTGGCCTCACAGCTTGCAACTCTGGAATCACTGTCCAACTGGTCCATGAGGTTGCTTTCACATGTGACTGAAGGAGTGGCTAGAGCAGCGGGTTTGGGCATTGTCATGAGGAGTCATGCCAGGATGCACATTTGTGACCTCACAGACCCCTTCATGTCTTCCTTTTTGAATGCTTCAATCAAAGCATCATCCCTTTTTGGCTCAAAAGTGAAGGATATGCTAGCCAGGTGCGAGCAAGATGGAAAGACCCTGTCTGTTGTAGGCCTATGGTTTTCCAATCCTCAGCGTACCTTCTCCAGGAATCAGAGGAGTGGGGAAAATGTGGCACAAAAACTCTCAAGGTCCTTCCCATGCCACATGTGGTGATGATACCCCCAGGGGCAGAGGGGGTAATAATTCTCAAAGACACCCCTACAGAGGCAGAGAGGGTCCTCGTAACCAAGGCTCCAGGGATTCCTTCTCTGGACAGCCTTACCAACGTCCCTGAGGAGCAGCCTGATTGCTTACCTCTGGAAGCAGTTGGGGTTGTTTCTCTCTGCACCAAGCTGCCTGGCAATCTATTACCACTGATCGTTGGGTGCAGAGTATCATCACCAGAGGTTACACCATTCCCCTTTCTTGTCATCCAAATCTTCCAAGAAAACTTCCCGACATTTCACCTAGTCAAAGGGAAGAAGCAGCTTCAGAGATAATAAAACTGTCTCAAAAAAGAGTCATCCAACCAGTCCCACCAGACCAATGCGGATTTGCATTTTACTCAAGATTCTTTTTGGTGCCAAAAAAGACAGGGGACTGGAGACCCATTTTGGATTTCAGCAGCTTAAACAAGTGTGTCACCCAAACCAAATTGCAGTTGGTCATGGTTCAGTCCATTCTCCCCTGTTTAAAAGAAGGTGTTTGGATGTGCTCGATAGATCTCTGGGATGCTTATTACCACATCAAGATGGACAAATGCTCCAGGAGTCTGCTTCACTTCTGGCTAGGGTCCAGTCATTATCAATTTCGTGCCCTGCCATTTGGTCTCTCTACAGCCCCCAGAGTGTTCACGAAGTGCATGGTCACAACTCACTTGAGACTACAAGGATTCCAGGTGTTTCCATATTTGGATGACTGGCTCCTCACCACCCCCACCGAGCGTCTTCTGGTAACAGCACTGCATTATACTCTCTCTCTGGCAAAATTGTTGGGAATAACGATATATTGGGAGAAATCAAACCATACTCCTACACAACAAATAGAATTTATTGGAGCAGTGTTTAATACCCAGTCCTGTCTGGTATCACTCCCAAATCACAGACTCCAGTGACTGAGGCTCCAGCTCCGAGTGATAAACAAAAGTTTCAGCAAGGGAAGTTCTTCAGGTCCTAGGTTCTATGGCAGCTTCAATTCTAATAGTGCTCCTAGTGAAGCTACATATGCAGATCCTGCAATGGCTCCTTCTTTGTCAATGGATCCCAAACTGTCACCCCCTCTGTTACCAGATTTGAATAACCAACTCCTACAAACAAGACCTCCTTGGTGGATGAGGCCAGACACAGAACTTTGGAGTCGCTCATTTCAATCCCGTCAGCCCAGAGCCATTGTGACCACAAATGCTTCCCTGATTGGGTGGGGTGGGGGGAGGGGCATTTCCAGGGAAAGACAGTCCAAGGCACATGGTCCACCTCAGAGGCCCACCTGCATATCAGTGTTCTGCAACTGAGAGCAGTGCTGTTAACATTGCAGGCCTTTCATTCGGGTCTGCCTTCCGGGACAATTGCAATTCAGTCAGACAACATGTCAGTGGTCTGGTATATCAACAAGCAAGGAGGAACCAAGTCCTACCCCCTGTGTCAAGAAGCCATGAGAATTTGGCAGTGGGTGGTAGCTTCCAACTGCTTTCTGATAGCAACGCATATCCCGGGGTGCTCCAACCTAATTGTGGACAAACTTAGCAGATGCATCCTCCTGCCTCACGAGTAGTCCCTCAATCCCGAGGTGGTGACAGAAATCTTCAGCCACTGGAACCAGCCTTGCTGTGATCTTTTCACCTCCCCTTTGAACAAGTGCAGCAGCTATTTTGCCCGTCTTCCTCCAGAGGGGGAGTCCCCGAGGGATGCAGTAATCCACAATTCACCCACAGGACTTCTTTATGCTTATCCTCCCATTTCCCTGATTCCACAATTTCTAAAGGCGGCTCTTCAGTTGAGATGCAAGGTGATCCTCATAGCTCCATTCTGGCCTCGACAAGTTTGGTTCCCCTTCCTTTGGCCTCACCTAATATACCAATTGTGGATTCTGGACCCTCTTCCAGATCTGATTATTCATTCCCAAGCATTGAGGCACCCAAATCTGTCCAGTCTCAAGATGACAGCTTGGTTTCTCCACTTCCATTAGTTGCCAGGCAAGCTAATCTCTCCTTGCCTGTTCAAGACATCATTCTGGCCTCTCATAAACCATCCACCAGAAGACTATATCAGGATAAATGGAAAAGGCTCTCCATCTGGTCCAAGGATAACATGCTAGACATGTATTCAGCTCCAGTAACTGTGGTACTTCAGTACTTCGTTAAGTTTTTTGATAATGGAGCCCCTGCCTCTACCGTATGAGTACACCTAGCGGCAATTTCTAATTTCCACAATGGTATAGCTGGCACCTTTCTCATCTCCTTACATCTATGCAAGGCCTTCCTCAAGGGAACCTCTTATATCAGGCCTCCTGTTAGACAGCCTATGGAACCATGGAACCTCACATTAGTCCTTCATTCTATGACTCAAAAACCCTTTGAACCCACTGCGAAGTGTGACCTAAAGTTTTTGTCTTGGAAATCTTTGTTCTTGGTAGCCATCATGTCAGCCAGAAGGGTCTCGGAGCTGCAGGCATTGTGTATCAAGAGGCCGTATCTCGTCTTCCATAAAGACAAAGTATCACTTCGGACTAATCCATCCATCCTTCCCAAAGTTGTTTCTGAATTTTCCATTAACCAGACCATTGACCTACCAGTGTTCTTTCCTAATTTTTCCAATAGAGGAGAGTACTGCCTTCACTCCTTGGATGTACATAGGCAACTGAGATTTTACCTAGACAGGACCAAACCTATCCGTAAGTCTGAACAGTTTTTCATCTCCGTTTCTGGGCCCAAAGTGGGAGATGCTGTTTCCAAGGTTACATTATCAAAATGGCTAACGGACTGCATACGTTTCATCTATTCCCTCAGTAAAGGACCTATGCCAAAAGTTAAAGCTCACTCCACTAAATCTATGGCAACATCTGTAGCTTTCCATTCCAGGGCTTCCATGGATTACATTTGCACAGCAGCTGCTTGGGCTAAGCCTCATACCTTTATCAATCATTACAAATTGGACGTGGTCTCCAGAGGGAGAGCTGCCTTCGGCTCAGTGCTACTCAGGAATGTTCTTCCATAAGGGCCCCCCATGGACCTCAAGGTAGTTTGGGATTCTGTCCCATCAGTGATGAATGAAAAAAGATGAACAACACAGATGGAATGTTATGGTAAGACATAACTTCTTTTTATACTTATTGGACATTCACAGATGATTACATTTCTACTTACACTGAACAAACAACATCAGAAAAACAGATCAATTATTTGTCTCCTTTGTTGATTCAAATTGGGTAAACCAGTTACAAAGATAACTCTGGCAAGATGGCTTATGAATTGTATATCATTTGTCTACAACAAGCTAGGTCTGTCCTTAGCAAAACCTTTAAGAGTATATTCAACTAGGTCCGTAGCAACATCTTCAGTATTTTTATCTAGGGCTTCCATGGAAGATATACATAAAATTGCAACTTGAGCTAATCCTCATACCTTTATTGCTCATTACAAATTGGATCTGGTCTCAGGGGAAAGAGCAGCCTTTGGCTCAACTGTATTCAGGAATATCCTTCCTTAGAGTCCACCTGGGGTTTTCAGGTAGCTGGAGACTCTGTCCCAACTGTTGAGGAATGAATGAAAATTGACATCAGATAAAGAAGTTATGCACTCACCATAATGTTCCATCTGTGTTGTCCATTTTCATTGTTCCTCAACTCCCCTCCCACCAATCCTCTGCCTTTGAACTAATGACTTCTGGAAGAGCAAGACCGCTTAAGGGAACCACTGTTCTTTATGTTGAGCTCTAGATATATATTTCTGTTAAAATGATGCTAATATTTTCTTTTATACTATAAGCCAGCAAACAAGATCTGAAGTTTGTTGGGGGATACGGCATTATGGGTAAGGGAGGATCCCCTGGCCACAAGCTACAATAATGGCTGAGTCAGTTCCAAACCCAGCTGTTGAGGAAAAATGAAAATGGAACATTATGGTGAGTACATAACTTTGTTATTTCTAGTCCCTTCTCAGTCTGTAATCCCAGATACACTGGACCTCTAAAATGAGCAAGGCATTTTAAATGTACAAAGATGTTAAGAGATAATGGCTCTAGTAAAATGTTTTGTATTCTCTGTACGATCTATCATCTCCAGACCTTCTACGAATTGTCGCAAACAACTTTACAGTGATGTGATACATTATTAATCAGTGGCTAACTGGGTCCAACCCATTTTACTGTTTATTACAGTCAGACAAAGCAAAACATTATTGCAGACATGCTGAGCAGGAACAGGACCAAAACAGATCTTCAGGAAGTTAAAGTGAATGCAGGGATCCTCCAGGAATTGGTCCATTTGTGGGGAAAGTATCAATTACATCTCTTTGCTTCCATCTATTACAGACAAAAATACATTTTGGTCCTTGTTTCTCTACTCAAGCCTGGAATTCAGTCATTATTTCATTCCCATGGATGGAAAAATTGTATATGTTCTTCCACCCTTTCCTCTAATAGCCAAGTTTATTCTAAAAAATCCAGAAGGACTTTCTTTTGGCTGAGGCTGCAGTTGTTCTCCCTACTTTTTAATATGCCCAAGGGCAATTACCACAAATTTCGTTGCAGGATGGAATTGCTCACACAAGACAGAGGTTGTTTGATATACCCCATCCCTCACTTTCTTCAAATGACTGCCTGTATGAGACATTCTTGCGACTTTTTAGTCACCATTTTGTTTGAGGTCATTCAGCAGGCGTTAAAGGAAGCAAACTAACCTGCTACTGAAGAATCATTAGTGGCTATGTAGAAAAAGATTTTCTAGTGGGTGCCATTTTTTTAATGGCAGTGGGCTCTGGTTCTATAGTATTTGTGCAGGTTCGTATCCTTTGGCCTCTCTTACTCATCTGCCAAGATCTGCATCTCAGTCATACCTGCTTGTCTGACTTGAGATTTCTGACCTCCCCTCTTTTCTATCCTACTTGTATTTTAGCAGTTTGTAATTTTTTTTTTTACATTTCCACCTGCCTTGAATGCTGGTGGTTTCCTGTTGAGTTCTTAATTTGTGCTTGAAAATACTACACTGTTTCTTTGGAACCTGATCATCAAGCTGTTTGAAAGTTTCTGTCAGGAAACAGTTTCTCTTGGCTCTAACTTCACCTACAGAAGATCTGAGTTATGAGCTTTTATGGTGACACATCCCTATCTTATTTATATCAAGGACAAAGTTATTTTCAGCAAAGATACTTAATGTATGCATAAGGCTTTTTCAGTCTTTATTTCCCTTACTGTTCAACTCCTGGTGTTTTCTTTTCAGAACTGTAAACCAGTGATAAAAATGTTAGCTTGGATGTCTTCAGGAAACAAAGATATGTCACTGAGATGAATAAAACCTCCAAGAGTGTTTTTATAAGCTTTTTTGTCTTCTATGAAGGTAAGAAAATGAACAAGTCACATTTAACCAGATGATTTCTAACCTTGTCCCATGTTATTGCCTATTATTATTATCACCTTATCTGGTCACTTTGAGGCAAAGGCAGAGCATACTCTTTTAGAGTTTTTGGCTGGTTTTCCGATTTATTGGAAAGGAGTGGTAACTAGAAAATTTCTAGAGCAAATAGATTGGCCTTTTAGATATATATCTTTTACATGCATTTCAAGCTATATATTTTTCTATAGGTCCAGTGCATGCTTGCAAGGACTATTTCCAGGGGCTCTTAGATAATAAACCATCCTCCTCCTTTCTTACCTACCAAGCTCTGATACTTGTCCCATATAGCTTTGGCTATTTCAGCAGTGATATAATGATGAACATAGTAAAAGGTTTGACTGAATCACTGCTTCAGATGCTGTTCCCTCCTTCTATGCCCCATTATTACTATTTTGCTGCAGAGTGTGGGATTTGTTTGCTATGCACCGCATTCATCAGGACCCTAACATCCTTCTTGTAAAACAAGAAAGCTCTGAAGTTTTGGTGCCCTATCCACTGAGCTTATATTTTTTTTCCTTCATGAAAGGTAGCAGCAAGGGCATGTGGAAGTTGTCCTAAAGCTCTGGAAGATGACTAGTTGGTCTGATCCTTGGCAGGATACGTTGCATATATAGCTTAGACTACTGCAGCAGTGATCTATTCAAATATCTGAGGTTATGGTAAGTTTACATTTAGTTATACAACTGTACTTTCTAACATGGACTTCAAGATTCTTTTTTGCTTAACTTTCAAGATATCTCTTTTTTAAGCCATATTTTGGCATTGTTAGTATATGCTATGGTTTAAGATAATACTATATTTCATACAGTAATAGTTGTTACTTTAATTCGTATTACCCATCTGTCAGTTGGTGCAGAGGTAAATGTTATGAGCTGTAGTTCTGATGGTACATGGCTTGATTCTCTCAGCCCTTGTTTGCTTATTGTTGTGATGTCAAGCAAGTCACTTAATCAGATATTGTTCCTGGGGCACCTCTGAAAAGGGGGTTTATATTAAATAAATGAAATGATGAAAGAGCAAATGCTCTTTCGTCAACTCGTAAAACCCAAAATCAAAAACAGCAAAGTTATAGAACAGGGCTGTTCTCGGGACTTTGCTGTTTCCTCCACTGTGGTGTGATCTTGGAGTTGGTATATTTACGTATGGGGGGTGTGTAGGGGCACAGTCCCCCCCACCTCATTTTATTTATATATATATTTTTCTTTTTTTCTTTTTTTTTTTGGAACAGTGATTTTGTTTCCCTGGGAAAAAAAAAATCACTGTTCCATACACTTTTGTGGTTTCAGGTTTTATGTGTCAACGAAAGAGCGTTCACTCTTGCGTCGTTTTGTTTATTTAATATAGACCCTGAAAAGGAACCATGTGTCCAGTAGGCATATATGATTAACACACGGATATTATTAGGAGTAGGTTTTACATAATGGTTAAGATCTTCATCTCATAGATATAAGGTACAAGGTTTGATTCTGACCTCAGGTTATTAGCCAGGTTTAAAATGGCCTATCAAGGCAGTTAGCCTAGTATTCACCTATGAACCTATCTTATAATGGCAATAACATTATTTTGGGTATATTATTACCCAACATTATCCATTTTAATGACATGTATATTTATTTTTTACTAGGTATGTTTCCCTTACAAAGTTTTATAGTACATTTCCAGATAAATATAACCTTTCGATGTTTCATACTTGATACTTTATAATTTTTTTTGTAATTTACCTCCTCTTTTTAAGCGTAGGGGAGTTATATTTAATATTGAAGGCATTTTTGAAACAAGCTTTTAAATACTGCGTCCTATGTCATTGTGTTTTCTGTTTTAGTGCTACTTGAATAGCTGTTCCATGTATTTTTATGAGTTGAAAAAGTGAGTAAAATTTGTGTTTTCATTACACAGGATATGGTTATATACAGATATACTGCCCATACATGTCAAGCAGAGCACCTCTTTGGCCCTCTTCAAAAGGAACCTTGACGATTGAATGGGAGAAAGGAAATTCATCCTGGGATCACGTCAGTCGTCCTGCTAGACAGGGGTCCAGGGAAGTAAATAGTGTGAGAAGAAATAGCCAGGGAATTGTTATGGCTAGGCTTGTATAGGCCCTAGGGCCGATAGCCTAGTACCAACCTATGAACCTATGAACATCCAGGGCAGGCTATTTGCATATTGCAGCCATGATTACCTTTGAGGAAAATTGCCTCAAGGTGCAGAAAATGTGAAGCTATACTGGAAATATAATGGAACCTACCTTTGCCAGTATCTAGCCAATATAGGACTCTTACTGGTTCCTTGAAGGGAAAATGCCACAGCTTTGTCAACATCTGGCTGGAGAAGACATATACGTAGGGCAGGTAAACCATACTTTTATGCTATGATTGACTGTTCTAGCAACCTGTCCATGAAAGTGCACTATTATGTTAAGTATACTTACACACAGCTATAGTTTATTTATAACACATTGTGGTCTCCTCTAGTCAGAAGTTGAAAAAACTTTGAGGAAGTGAGTCAGCTGGTTAGGTAGGCACAAAAACTACAAAATTTCAAAACAGGAAGGACATATGCTTTGCTTCTTCTACCATTGATCATGCTAATTACTTGAAGCATGTCTTTTCTGCACCAGCTTTAAAACAACTCAGTTTACCTGCAGGTTTCCTGAAATGACTTTTGTCTCTTCAGTTCTTTTCAATGTTTTGAGTGTTGCATATCTTTTATCAAGCTAGAAGAAACTTCTTTTGCATGACCATGCTTTTTCTTAAAGATATTGAAGTACCCCATACTCTAAACCACCACTACCAAACTGCATTGCTCAGATCATAGCGTCTTTGAACCTGTTCTTCCTCACTACCTTAGGGTTGCCACCTTTTCAGCGGGCCAAAGTGGGACATGGGGGTGTGGCCAATATGACACTGGCCACACCCTCTACCATGACATCACCACAGGAGTGGTGAAGGAGATGCTGTTATGGGTACGACGGATGGCTGCTGGAGTGGCTAGCTAGTTGGCTAGCTGGCTGCTGGAGTGGCTGGTTGGCTGGCTGTTGAAGTGGCTAGCTGGCCGGCTGCTGGAGTGGCTAGCTGACTGGCTGGCCGGCTGCTGGAGTGGCTAGCTGGTTGGTGGGAGTAGCAGCTGGATGGATGAATGACTGGATGGATGGCTGGCTGGATGAATGGATAGATGGCTGGACGAATGGCTGGATGGATGGATGGATGGATGGATGGATGGATGGATGGATGGATGGATGGATGGCTGGCTGGCTGGATGGCTGGCTGAATGGATGACTGGCTGGCTGGCTGCATGAATGGATGGCTGGATGCATGAATGGATGGCTGGCTGGTTGAATGAAAGGATGGCTGGCTGGATGGAAGAATGGCTGGCTGGCTGCATGAAGGGATGCATGGCTGACTGGCTGGCTGCATGAATGGATGGCTGGCTGGCTGGTTGGAAGAATGGCTGGCTGAATGGTTGGCTGCATGAATGGGTGGCTGGTTGAATGAATGAATGGCTGGCTAGTTGAATGAATGGATGGCTGGCTGGATGAATAGATAGCTGGCTGGCTGGTTGGAAGAATGGATGGATGGCTGACTGACTGGCTCATTAGAAAAACAAATCTCGTTTTTTTTTTTTTTTAGCGGCTGTAGAAGCGCTTAAAACAAAGCGCTCCTACAGCCGCGATCTTTGCAGGGCTCTTCCTGCCCCGATCCCCACCCCTTTCATGAATTGCAGCCACTCGAATTACAGCACCCGGACCTAACAGGCAGCAGCTTTGCCTGCAAGTCCGGGTTGGTGATGTAACTGAATTGCCGTGGAAAAGCCTGAAGTAATTGCGGCTTTTCCACAGCAATTCAGTGCGATTGAAAAGCAGGACTTTTCAAGTCCCACTACTTTCCACAGTGGGCAACGGGATGAGGCAGCTCAACCCGTGAGTGTCCCGCTGACAACGGGACGGGTGGTAACCCTACACTACCTTACTAGCAATGCAAACTACTCAAGTTCAGGCCTGAGTTCCAAAAGTATCTAATAAAAAATATATAAATGCAAGCGTCAGAATATAGGAAATGTCTCATAGTTAACCTTTCCAGTAAAACCATTCATCACATTTTGCAGCCTTCATAATTTAACTTGTCACTGTTGGCTTTAAGTCTCTACCTTTTATAAATCTGTTTTGTATTTCCATGTGTATAATCTTATTAACATTGTTGACCTATAATTATAATGCTTACACACTGACTGTTACTACCATTCAGAAGTAATCCTTACCGAACCGCTATGCACTGCCTATAAACTAAACAGGTGTTACTTCAGATGTTCATCATTTCATCACTGCTGCAGTAGACTCAGCTGTATGGGTTATATCCTGCTAAGAATATACCACCATCCAGCTTCCAAAGTCCAGAGCACATTACGTGCACCCAAACCATTATCAGCTCGAGCAGAGTTGAAAAAGAACAGCATTTGGTTGCCAAGCCCTATAGAGTTTTCCTGCCACCAAAGACTGCTCCTCTTGCAGGGTTTCAAGAACTGATATTTGGCTAATGGTCCTCCATTACTGGGCAGATAAATTTACTTTGGGTAAAAAAACATTCCACATTTTATTTTAATTCAGAAGCTTAACCTTTTTTATATATGTATATAATGTTATGAAAAAATGTTTTAAGGGTCTGCCATGTGACTTTTAGTCACTTTGTACTGTGAAGTACGATTTTTTATGTTTGAGGAAAAAGTTGCTAAAAGTAAGTTAAACGTTGATTTTGCTAACTAGAACGTCTGTTAAAGTGCTTATGGGTCTGGAGTAAGTGCTTATGGGGGCTGGAGTAAGTGCTCAAAGTGGTTTTCACTGTTTTTTTGATAGAAAATCTACTTTTTTAATACTTAACCTGTTTCACTGACTGTTGCTGCCACTCGTCCCTGGGATTCAGGTACCATTTTCAGCTTCACCATGGAATAACCTACTTAATCCTTGGTTCTTTTTACTTCTAGCCGAATAAGAAGAAAATTTCCAATCAACTTTTGTCCCTTCAACAGGCTACAAATTTACCTCAGCAGCAGATGTATGACCCTGCTGTGGCCTTCTCTGGTTTCTCAGGCCATTCATCTTTTTTCTGTGATCCTCTGTGGTGTAGTCCCTATAATCACCATGGACCAGGCATTAGGTGCATCCTCTGTGGATATTAGAGTGCATGTGGTGTGTAGGCAAGGGGAGAATTACTTTTTTCAGTCTTAGAGGAAGAAGAAGGGAATACCTGTCTGCTTAATCGGACTGGGATACCTGTCCCTGAGGAAGATTGGCTAGTCAAAAATAACTGCTTCTATAAAATTTCCTGTCAGAAAGAAGCAGAAAATTAGAATGTATCTTCTCCTGTTTCTTGTTACTTTTTGCAGGAGTGATTTACTGAGATAGCTCAGTGTTTAGTTCAGGCTCTTGACCCTTTTTAACTCTGGTGATACTGGTAAGAGGAAATATTTCTTCATTGTCTGAGGATTTTAAGGACATTAAAATGATTGTCAGAGGATAACTTCTGTTTTCTTTTATCTGGTTTATGGTTCTGATTCTGAGGAAAAGGTTTCTTTAGATAGTCCCTCGAAATGTTTTTATTTTTCTGAAATAATATCCAAAATGAATCAGTGGTTTCTGTGGGAACATAATGGTATTTAACTGTCTTTAAAGACATACTGTGATTTATTACAATTGCAATTTCCCAAACCTACTTCATTTATATAGTTCCTCCTGTTTTTGGTTATGTACACAAAACCTTCCTGAGGACGTTAAAGCTAAAATTTTAAATTCTTCTGCTGCAGAGGTCCTTAAAAAGCTTGATGAAAGGAGAAAGCAGATTTAAGAAATTTGTCAGATTTTTCAGATTTCCTTCTCTAAATGTAAGGGTTTTACAACTATTTTTATAAAAAGCAAACTAAGCAGACTTTTAAACAGCAGTGACAAGGCCACAGTAAGAAAGGAGGAATCCCCAGAAACAAGGACAGTCCAACAAGTCTGAATGCATATCTATAGAATGCCCATCTTCCCACCTTGGCAAGCCTTTAATTCTGCCTAAAAATGTAAGTTTCCTTTTCTCTCTCAGGCAAATATATTTGAGAATGATTAATTGGGGATACAAATGACTTGGGAATTTCTTACTACATTTGTGGGGATTCCTCCTCCTCATCTGCCAGATGAAACGTTTTCTTCCTCCTGTCATTTAGCATCACATGCTCACACAAGGAGTGATGGAAGCTGTGCCTCCTTCTCAGAAAGGAGAAGGTTTTTTTTATTTAGAAGTGTTTCTGGTACCAAAGAAACTTCACAGAGGCCAGTTTTTGATCTTTTTTTTTCTAAATCAGTTTGTAAAATTTCTAAAGTTGAACATGTTATCCTTCATGAATTGCTACTCCTCATTCCCCTTTTATGTTTTTTAGTGACCATAAATTTAAAGGATGCTTTTCATCACATCCCTGTAGCATAAGATTTAAAAAAAATGTTAATGCTTTCTGTGACTGGATCACACTTTCAGTTTTCTAAATTACCCTTTGTATTATCTGCTGTTCCAGTGGTATTCACAAAGTGTCTAACTCCAGAGAAAACATGTTACAGACTGCAAGTTATACATATTTTTGTGTGTTTAGAGGACTTGTGTGAAGATTGGGGAAAGATGGGCGAAGGCTGCCAGCCTAGTCAAATAGAATTTGATACCTAATTCTGTCATTTGTATAAATAAATGTAAAATACAGACTTGTGTTCTTAAATGAAAGAAAACACTGTAAAAAGTGAACTTCAAGATTGTTGCAACATTGCCATATGCTGTAAGGAAAACCAAGCCAAGCATTTCAAATGTTCTTTGAAGTTACAATTATCTAAATGGTGGTGCCGAAGCGACTGGCTGAACACATTCTTACTATTGTCTTAACTTAAGGAATAATTGTTAGTGTACATGTGAAATGTCTTTTATTGTTGTAGTTTCCTGAGCATGTGTTAGATTGCTAAATAATGCAGTTTGTTGGCCTGGGAACTCCAGACTAAGTGTCAAAATGATGTAATCTGGGAGGTCCTTAGCAGAGATGTTTGTTAGTGAGTTTAAAAACTATTGTTGAGAGAGAGACTGTAAGCATTTTGTCTTGGACCATCAACCTCAGCACTGCTTATGCTCTTTATGTAGGTAAGTAGGATTGTAGCACTGCATTTTCTCTCAAGAATAGCTAAAGATTAGAAAGTTAAAGTGTTTTTCTTTGACATCATACCTGTCGTACTGTATTATTTTAAGTTTCTGTGTGATCTCTGAACTCTTAGATATCTCTGTGGTGTAGTAGTATTGTCTTGTGTTTTAATTATTTATTATTAAATATTTTAAAAACCTTTACCTGTGGCTGGTTTGTGTAGAGATAAGGAGGCTCTAGAGTACAGACTCTAATAAGCCTTAGACTGAATAGTCACATTACCAATTGGATAATAATATTGCACAGTAATAATTGGACACCCTTTTGAGAGCCTTTGGGTAGCTGATAATTGTTAGCTGGTGGTGGCAGTAATTACTACCATATAGTCTAGGTAAAAGGGCACAGCTAGAGAATCTGTGTCAGCATTTCCCAGGAGTGTCTGTGAAGTTGTATAAATACTTATCTCAAAGTGTGCATGGTGTATCAGCTACCTGGACAGGGGCACGAAGCACTGGTGGGACAGAGAGGGTACTGGAGGTTAGCTTGCCAGCTAGGCTGAGATCTGGACCCTATAGCTGTGACAGTGGAGAGTCTTATTGGGGACCTGGAGAGCAAGGGAGCAACCAGCCCCAGACTGACTGTGATCTCTGTGTGCACTTAAGGGAAATTGTACTTTACTGTGTGTATTTGTTATCCTTTCCTTTTATATGAGACAACCTCCCTGGTGTTTGTGGTAGAATTAAAGCTCCTTGATTGCTGGGCCAGGGCATGGTCATCACATATCTGGTGGCAATGGTGGGATAAGATATCCTCACATATCTGTTTGGCAGCGGTGGGATATCCACATCACATATTAATTAGTTGGCAAATACTAACTAGCTTGTAGTGATGTGGGTAGAGTGAATCCTGTAGCTTATGTACAGTGATCTCTGGAGGTGTTTTGTTCTCAAAATCAGCCACACTGTGTATACTCAGAGTTCAGATCACAATTGTTTTATTTCTTTTGTTAGCTTAGTTAGTCAGGGTGAGCAGGCAGCATGTCAACACAGGAGTATGGAAAGCTGACAAGGAGCCAGCTGGTGATGTGCCAGGCTAGAGGACTGGTGCATGGAAATCTGACTGAGGCAGACCTGATTGCAGCCTTGGTTACAGCGGTATCAGAAAACAGCATCCAGGATGACAATCAGACTGGCAGTGGAGATGCAATATCCATGGAGAATGGACAGCTCAATCTTTTTGTGAAGGACAAACAGACTGGCAGTGTAAATTCAATATCCTCAGAGAATGGACAGCTCAACCTTTCTGCAGTGGACTTAAAAATCCAGATGGAGCTAAAGAGGCTTGAGTTAGAGACCAGGTGTTTGGAGATAGAAGCCAAAGAAAAGGAGCGTCAGAGGAAGCATGAGCGGGAAATGCTGACTCTTCACCAGAATCATGGAGGTAATGGGGAAGGGAGTAGCTGGACCCCAGAAGCACAACAGGTCAGTAAATTTCTTCCGCAATTTAAAGAGGGGGATAATTTTGATAGTTTCATTCACATGTTTGAAAGGGTATACAAACAGTATAGTGTTGACCAAAGGCTCTGGGTATGGTTCTTGACCCCCCCTTACTCCATGGGAAAGCTGTAACTTTTATATCACAAATGCCTGACTCTGTCTGTTTTGATTATACTGCTGTAAAAAAATGTCTGTTAAAATGTTTTAAGCTAACACCTGAAATGTATAGGAAAAAGTTTTGTGAACATAAACGCAAGGCAGATGAAAATGTATGTGAATATGTTGCTGAACTGAGCACTTATTTTCATAGCTGAGTGAGTGGATGTCAGGTCACCACTTTTGAAGGGCTGGCAGACCTTTTGGTGAGAGAACAAGCCCTTAGCACTTTGCCTGAGGACATGAGGATCTAGTTTGCTGATAGACAATGTACTACTTCAGATGAGTTGAGGAAGAAGGGAGACCTATACCTGGCTAGCAGGGCAGCCCTGCACAGGAAGGGGTCCCCCAGTACTGCTCATGGATCTAAAGGAACACATGGTGGGCAGCACAGTGTGCCCCAACAGAATCTGCCAGTAGCAGGGGAAGCCACTAGTCCAGGTACACAGCCAGGAGCTAGGGTTAAATGTTTTGAATGCAACCAGTGGAGCCATGTGGCATACAGATGTTCACAGAGGCAGGATGGGGAACCAAAGGTGAGGGAGCCAGTAAGTGGGAAAGACAAAATGCCAATAGTGGGTTGTCTTGAGACAACCAGGGTATGGAACTACCATCCTGCAGATGTCCTGAGAGGGAAGGATTCTGATGAGGCAGTATAATATACTTATGCAGTTATACGCAGTGGGGCTAGGAGACAAGCATGTGGGTCTGGTAGCCTGGGGGAGACCCAAACAGACTACATACTTGCAGCCAGGACTGCTGAGGTGGTTACTTCAGGGAGGGAGCTATGCTGTAGCAGTGAGACTGAAGGTGAGCCACGGCTGCTTGTGAGTACTGATGTTCCCTTGGACAGGGTAACTGCAAAGTTAGAGGTGAGTAGTAGTACCCAGGCTGACAGTGAGACACCACTGTCAGAGGATGCCAGACTTCCTATTGAAGGGGGACTGGGAAGGGTTACAAGGAGAGAGCTGAGACAGGTTCAGCTCTCAGACTCTACATTGCAAGGCCTGAGGCAGGTAGCTAGGGAGGCACCTGATTCTCAAGGGAAGGGGGAATCTGTATACTGGGACAAAGGGTTACTATACAGAGAATGTACCCCTGAGGGAGGGCTAGAAGGTGAGAAGGTACAGCAGTTGATAGTGCCTAGAGGTTACCATCTGGTGCTTCTAGCCATAGCCCATGATATTCCCTTTGCAGGTCATATGGGCATAAAGCATACAAAGAGGTGTATTATGCAAAACGTCTATTGGCCTGGAATTTCCAGGGATGTAACAGGGTACTGCAGGACCTGTGAGCAGTGCCAAAAGGTAGATAAGAGAGAAGACAAGGTTAGAGCTCCTTTGATGCCTTTGTCTGTGATTGAGGAGCCATTTCAGAGGGTAGCTATGGATATTGTGGGTCCTCTGAGTACCCCAAGTTCCACAGGGAAAAGGTATACCCTAGTGGTAGTGGATTATGCTACACAATACCCTGAGGTAGTGGCTTTATCCTCCATTCAGGCAGAGAAGATGGCAAATGCTTTTTTAAAGATTTTCAGCAGGGTGGGTTTCCCAAAAGAAATACTGACTGACCAAGGTGCCAATTTTATGTCAGACCTGCTGGCTTGTCTGTGGAAGTCCTGTGGGATGAAACACATGAAGACCACCCCCTACCATCCCCAGACTAATGGTTGTGTTGAGAGATTAAACTCTACAATAAAGTCCATGCTACAGGCATTTGCAGATCAGTTTAAGAGGGAGTGGGACAAATATTTGTCCCATCTGTTTGCTTACAGAGAGGTTTCCCAGGAATCCACATGGTTTTCACCATTTAAGTTGCTGTATGGGCATAGGGTGAGAGGACCTGTAGATTTAATTCGAGATGAATGGGAAGATGAGTGTGAGTCTCACAAGGAGTCTGTTGTGGCATACGTCCTAAACCTCAGGACAAGGCTGAGGGAACTCTTGGCTTGGCCCCGGAGGACCTGGCAGAAGCCCAACAACAGAAAAAAGTGTGGTATGACAGGAATGCTCGAGCTAGGGAATATGCTCTGGAGCAGCAGGTAATGGTTCTCATTCCTGTCAGACACAACAAGCTGCAAGCAGCTTGGGAGGGACCTTACAAGGTGGTAAGAAAGGTAAGTGATGTTAATTACATGGTGGAAGTGCTAGGCAGACGGCAGGGGCACAAACTCTACCATGTTAACATAATGAAACCTTATCATGATAGGGAGGCCCTTGTGCTGAGCATTTACAGTGGATTGCAGGACTAGTCTGATGGAGATCTGGGTACTGATCTCCTCGATGAGGCTCAAGCTGACACCTCGGTGGAAGGGTTAGCAATGTCCCAGCAACTATCTCCTACCCAGGTTCGAGAAATCCAAGCAGTGTTGCAGGAATTTGGGGACATGTTCACTGGGAAACCAGGGAGCACCCACCGTTTTGCAGCACCAGATGGATACAGGACCCCCAAAGGCCTATTAGGCAGGCCCCTTATAGGGTGCCTGAGAGAGTCAAACAGACTCTGAGGGAAGAGGTACAGGAGATGTTGGAACTAGGAGTGATTCAAGAGTCCAACAGTTCCTGGGCGTCGCCAGTGGTACTGGTACCAAAGAAGGATGGCAGCACCAGGTTCTGTGTGGATTACAGGAAATTAAATAGTCACACAGAGTCGGATGCTTACCCCATGCTTAGGACAGATGAGGCCCTAGAGCAGCTGGGTGGGGATAAGTATCTTACAACTATTGATCTTACTAAGGGTTACTGGCAGGTGCCCTTGGCTCACAGTGCTAGAGAGAAGTCAGCCTTTGTGATGCCTTTTGGCTTGTATGAGTTCACAAAGATGCCCTTTGGGATGAAGAATGCCACAGCAACTTTCCAGAGGCTGGTGGATAGTATCCTAGCAGGAGGGTTTGCCCTTACTTATTTAGATGATATTGCCATCTACAACCATTCCTGGCCAGAGCACCTTCAACATATCAGGAAGGTGCTGGGCAGACTACAGAGGGCAGGGTTGACCATTAAGCTGAGCAAATGTCACGTGGGTATGGCAGAGGTCTCCTAACTAGGACATAGAGTGGGAAGTGGTAAGATACGGCCAGAACCTGCCAAAGTGGAATATATTCAGGCATGGCCTGCACCTGTTACCAAAAAGCAGGTAAGGTCATTCTTGGGGACAGCAGAGTACTGCAGAAAGTTCGTCCCCAGTTATAGTACCTTAGTTGCTCCCCTCACAGACCTGACAAGGAAGAACAGGCCAGATAAGGTACTGTGGACCCCATTATGTGAGCAGGCATTTCAGAAGCTTAAAGAAGCATTGGGAGGACCCCCTGTGTTAGCCAGTTCAGATTACAGCAAAGAATTTGTTGTGCAAGTGGATGCTTCGAACAATGGGGTGGGGGCTTAGCCAGATTTTTTCAGAGGGAGAAGAGCACCCAGTGGTTTATCTCAGTCGTAGGCTCCAACCCAGGAAGGAATGCTATACAGCCATAGAAAAGGAATGTGTAGCCATAGTATGGGCATTGCAGAAACTTCAGCCTTATCTGTATGGAAGAAAATTCACTGTAATGAAAGATCACAACCCTCTAATATGGTTAAACAGAGCCAGTCAGCAAAATGCCAAGTTGCTAAGATGGAGCCTGGGGTTGCAAGCATATGATATGTCAGTGCAGCACCGCAGTGGGAGTAGCAATGTCAATGCAGATGGGCTGTCAAGACAGGGAATGAGGTGAGGTACACCCAGACAGACCTAACCCTCTCAAGCGGCATTTCTCAAGGGTCACTTGAAAAACTAGCTTGAGTTCCCCAGGGGGGAAGAGATGTGAAGATTGGGGAAAGATGGGCGAAGGCTGCCAGCCTAGTCAAATAGAATTTGATGCATAATTCTATCATTTGTATAAATACATGTAAAATACAGGCTTGTGTTCTTAAATGAAAGAAAACACTGTAAAATGTGAACTTCAGGATTGTTGCAACATTGCCCATTGCCATCTGCTGTAAAGAAAACCAAGCCAAGCATTTCAAATGTTCTTTGAAGTTACAATTATCTAAATGGTGGTGCCGAAGCAACTGGCTGACCACATTCTTTCTATTGTCTTAACTTAAGGAATAACTGTTAGAGTCTACATGTAAAATGTCTTTTATTGTTGTTTCCTGAGCAGGTGTTAGATTGCTAAATAATGCAGTTTGTTGGCCTGGGAACTCCGGACTGTCAAAATGATGTAATGTGTATACTGGGAAAACCTAAGTGTCAAAATGGTGTAATCTGGGAGGGCCTTAGCAGAGCTGTTTGTTAGTGAGTTTAAAAACTATTGTTCAGAGAGAGACTGTAAGCATTTTGTCTTGGACCATCAACCTCAGCACTGCTTATGCTTTTTATGTATGTAAGTAGGATTGTAGCACTGTGTTTTCTCTTAAGAATAGCTAAAGATTAGAAAGTTAGATTAAGTGTTTTTCTTTGACATCAGACCTGTCCCACTGTATTATTTTAAGTTTATGTGTGATCTCTGACCTCTTAGATATCTCTGTGGTGTAGTAGTATTGTCTTGTGTTTTAATTATTTATTATTAAATATTTTAAAAACTATTACATGTGGCTGGTTTGTGTAGAGATAAGCAGGCTCTAGAGTACATTGCATATTTATAGAGTTTATTGTAATAAGCCACTCTAATAAGTCTTAGACTGAATAGTCACATTACCAATTGGATAATAATATTGCACAGTAATAATTGGGCACCCTTTTAAGGGCCTTTGGGTAGCTGATAATTGTTAGCTTGTGGTGGCAGCAATTACTACCGTACAGTCTGGGTAAAGGGGCACAGCTAGATAATCTGTGCCAGCCTTTCTCAGGAGTGTCTGTGAAGTTGTATAAATGCTTATATCAAAGTGTGCGTGGTGTGTCAGCTACCTGGGCAGGGGCACGAATCACTGGTGGGACAGAGAGGGTACTGGAGGTTAGCTTGCCATCTAGGCTGAGATCTGAGCCCTATAGCTGTGCCAGTGGGGAGTCTTATTGGGGACCTGGAGAGCAAGGGAGCAACCAGCCCCAGACTGACTGTGATCTCTGTGTGCACTTAAGGGAAATTGTACTTTACTGTGTGTATTTGTTATCCTTTCCTCTTCTATGAGACAACATCCTTGGTGTTAGTGGTGTTAGTGGTGAGGATTGAGGCTTCTTGATTGCTGGGCCAGGGCATGGTCATGGTCCCTGTGCTTACCTTTGCAGACTTTTTTTCAAGGTGCCAGGAATCTCTTAATTGGGTAAGAAATCTCCTTCACAGACTGGGGTTTCAGGAGAACATCTAAAAGTATTGATGGTCATCATTCTCACTGCTGCAGTAGCCTTTAGGCTATATGGGTTGTGTCTTGCCCAGGACACAATAACCGGATAGCTTCCAAAAGCTCTTGTCCCTCCAACACCTTCACTCTGACTGTTGACTGAGCAGCACTGTGTAGGGAAATCATCAGTTAGAGTGAAGCTTTCTTTAGTACTTTCTTATTGCCTCATGAAGAAGCAGCTCAGAGGCTTCACAGAAGCTGAAGCCAGCTTTCAGCTTCATTTCTGGTAGATAAGACACCAGTGGGCAATCCTTCCACACAGATTTACTGCCCTTCAAAAAAATGCATTTTCTGAATAGGGCTTTTAGAGGTATTTCCCCCTTTAAGAAACCTGGTATTCTTTCAATTATCTGAGGTTTCTTGTCAGGGACTGCTGTTTTTAGCTCTATGTTATTTAGGGGCTATTTTGTGAGAAAATGTACTGCTTATGTAAACTCTGAGTTATTTAAGTAAACGTTTACTGTTAGGAATTGTTTTAAAAGGAAGGGAATTATTAAGGGGTATATTAGTGCTTGTGTACACTTTGTAACAACTTACCTGCCATTTTTTCTGTTACACTAAATTTTTTGACAAAGGGGTTTCTAACATGATTTTAGTGTGCTGCTTATGCATTACTGTAATAAGAGACTGTGCAAGTGAATTGTAAGTGTGCTATTTATAAACAATTTCTTACAACTTACCTTCCGACTGACTCGTTTCAGCAAAGAGTACCACGTTCAGGACATCCTCCACCCTGCTCCAGCTGTTCTGTCTCGTGCTATATGTAGAAAGTAAAATTACTTACAAAAGAGCCATTGCCTACACAGCAGGTTCCATCAATGGCTCAGCCGATAGTGGGTGAATCTGTAGGGGCCATTTGTCATTCCTCAGCCCACACACTCACCTCTCTGTCTTCCTCCAGTATGGTCCTTTCAGCCACAGTGAATCAGGGGTCGGCTACATTATTTTCAACTGTTCCAGTGTCCAATATGAGCATGGAAAAAACAACTTATGTGGCTCAGGGAGACACTCCAGGAGATGTT
The DNA here is from genome assembly GCF_019279795.1 of Protopterus annectens. Lineage (NCBI taxonomy): Eukaryota > Metazoa > Chordata > Ceratodontiformes > Protopteridae > Protopterus > Protopterus annectens. Next base: position 67,767,503 of record NC_056751.1, read on the forward strand.
GCTTGGGGTAGCTGGGGAAGGAGACATATAGACAGGGCAGAAAATGCATTCCGAGTTGGTCTTCATCTAAATCTTTTCCTGTAAGTAAAAAAACAAAAGGTTAAACATTGTTCATCTGAAGACCATTCAGTATTTACAAAAGATAATTTTTTTGCAATATTCAGGCAATTGTCACAAGCTATTAATCCTTCTGCTGAGAAATCCCTACCTGAGAATAATGTCATCAGAGATATTCCTGGGGTATACATGTCAGAGGATTCTGACAGAGACAGGACTGATCCTTTTACAGATTCCCAAGCCTAAATCTCTGATTCAGGGGAAGCTTGATCCCCTCAATCCCCCTGGTGAAAATGTTTATTTTCTCAGACAATAGCAAGAATGAATGAGGTGTTTCTATGAGAACAAGTGGATATTCCCCATGAAATAAGGAGATAAATTGATATGCTGCAAGTAGATATGCCTTATTCCACTCCCGTATCTCCTATTGTGCCAGCCTTGGAGGATGTATTTAATGCTGTCTGTAATAATCCAGACTCTCAACATTCACTTTCTAAAAAGGCATATAAGACTTTTCAAAGTTTCTGAAACCAACAAGCATTATTTTCCCACCTCATGTCTGGCCCTGTGACTGTAGCTGCATATTCACTAACTAGGAATATACTTTTAACTTCTTCCAGTCCTCCCTGTATACAAAGAAAGAAAGGTTTTGGACAGATTTGATAAGAGAGTATTTTCTTATTCCACTTTGACATACAGAATTCTTAACTATCAGACCCATATGTGGAAATCTATTCTTTTATTTTTTGTTTATAAGAGTTCTCAGATATCAAAACATTCCTTAAAGAGTGCGTATGATTGTACAGACTCTGTGTCTAGGGCAACTGCTACTTTGACAGTGTTGAGGAGATATGCTTGGGTATGTAATCAGAAGTTTTATGATGAAGCAAAGTCTAAAATTCTAAATTCAGCTCTAGATAAGGATGCTTTGTTTGGCCCATCTGCTACTCAGGTCCTCAAACAATTTAATAAGAAAGGAAATTTAATACAAGGAGTTTTTAATATATTGCAGGCCTCCTCTTATAAATCCCCCAGATTCTATTTTCCTTCTAAAAAAATAACAATTTAATGCCTTTCTGAGCTAGAGAACCAAGAAGAGATGGCATTAGGGTAATAACAAGAAACAAGGATCTTTTCCAAAAATGGGACAGTCTATTACTTTAGAATGACTATACCAGAATTCTTTCTCCCATCCCATCCCATCCCACTCCATCTCTCTGTTATGCCCCAGAAACTGCCTCTGTGCATTCCTCTTTGGCAACAGATTATTTCAGATTCTTGGGTGCTAAAAGTGGTTCAGGAAAGATGCATTTGTCACTGGTTACAAATACCTCCTTATAAGGAAGTTCCTTCCCATCCTCTGAACTAAACAATGATTTTCCTTGGGTTCTTCAGCACTTAGTTACCCAAGGAGTCATAGAACCAGTGCCATTAAATTAAAGGGGCAAATGCTTCTATTCCAGAATGTTTCTCGTACCAGATCTAAATCCTTCCTATGTCAAAGTACCAAAATTCAATTTGTTGATCCTGTACAATTTGTTTTCTTCTATTAAACAAGTTTTTTTTTTTTTTTCGTAACGTTAGATCTAAAAGATGCCTATCATCACATTCACCCATAGTCACAAGCCTCTGGAAATTTTCCAGAGTTTCTGTGTCTGGGTCACATTATCAGTTTTTTGCATTACCTTTTATAGCTCTTAGCATATTTATTAAGTGCCTAGCTCAAGTCATAGTGCAGACTGACTGTTATTAAAATATTTTCTTACTTAGATGACTTTCTCATCTTTGCAGAGACTTCCTAGATGTCAAATGTCATTAAAATGGGTTTCTTCTCTTCTAACCAATATAAGATTCCAGATAAATGTTCAGACATCCTCCTTGACCCTGTCACACAGGAATGATTTTCTGAGGTGTCATATAGACAGACACCTCTCAGCAAAAAAACTTTTTTTGACACAGGAAAAGATGAAGTTTTATCTGGAAATTTTTCTGAGCTTCTCAGATCAATCTCAAACATGGGCCAGAGAGTTTCTCATAATCCTGGGGTTCATGACTTATATGATTCTCCTGATTCTTCTTATCAAGTTACACATAAGAAAGATTTGAGGTTTTCTAAAAAAAAACACATGGACCCAACATTTGTATCCTCTGCAGTTTCAGATTACAATGTTGGGCATTGTCAAAAAAGAAATGCAATGGTAGAGACTACAGATAGAACCAAATCCAGGTCTCCCCTTTTCTCCTCTACTTCCAAGCCAGTCTGTAACTGCAGATGCCTTGGTTTTTACTTGAGCGACAGTTTCTATGGGGTAAAGATGCAAGGCCAGTGGAATTCTGCAGACAGACTGAAGCACATAAATGTCAAAGAGATGTTAGCTATGATCCATACCTTAAATTGATTTCATCATCTATGATCCTCAGGCATGCCTGTCAATCTCTTTGCTCAAGAAATCTGGACAAAGTATAAAATAATGGGGAGACAGAGGCCCAAAAATAGGGACAGATTTGAAATATTGCTCTTATAAACTTAGAAAGTTACTATAATAACAGGATTTGTGTTAGCATGCATTTTCTGAAGGCTAGTAAGTCTGAAACTCAAATATATACCATTATTTAATAAAGTCAGTCCTCTGTGATGTGTTATAAAATCACAAATTTTATGAGGAATAGGCCAAAATATGAGGCAAAAATCTGGACATTCTGCGAAAATCTGGACAGTTGGGAGCTATGCCCTCGGGACTTCTTTAGTTTATTACAACCAGCACCACAGTGATATGGTATATAAACAAACAGTGGGACACCAGGTCATACCTTCTGTGCAAGCTGGCTTTGATGGCTTGGGAGTTAGCTCTTCAACACCCCTTAATCTTCCAAGTAGCTTGCCTGTCCTAGCAAGACATAGTGACAGACTAGCTGAGAAGGAACAGGTCAGACTCTCACTAATGGAAATTTAATGAGAGGGTCTTCTACAAATTGATTCACTTGTGGGGAACACTGCAAATAAATTTGTTTGCCTCCCTTCAAAACAGACAACTGAACAAATTCTGTTCCAGTACTCCTTGCAAGCAAGCTTTGAAAACAGGTCCTCTTTTTCCTATGGTTTAGAATGTTTCTTTATGCCTTTCCACTGATATCCAGGTTAATTTGAAGATTCAGAAGGACTCCTTAAAGATCATTGTGGTGACTCCCTTTTAGCTCAGGCAACATTAGTTCTCCATTCTTATGGAATTGGCCAAGTGCAATTATCATAATCTTCCTCACAAACTGGACCTACTCAAACAAGGCATGGGGAGTTTGATACACCCCAGTCTCAAGTATCACTAATTGTCTGGATGATTCAGGTCTAATTCCATTAGACATTTCTTTCATTATGGTCTGCAGCAGATATTTAAGGAGGCAAGAAAACCTGCTACCAAGAAATCTTATGTTTGCTAGTGGAAATTCTTTTCTTGTTGGTGTCTAGCCAGTAACTATGATCTCATTAGGGACTATGTACCACTGGTGCTTAAATAGTTGTGTGAATTATTATTTTCTGTCCTTGCTTATTCCTCTGGCCATTTCAGCATATCTGTGCATGGATCCTCCAATTTCTTCTTTGTAGTGAAGCAGTTTCTGAAGGAGGTTTTACACCTGAGACCTCCTCATAAACAGGTTGTGATCTTAACTTTGTGAAGGAAAAGTTAACCATGTCTCCATTTGCACCTGCTCATCAAGCAGAGTTAAGATACATTACATGGAAAACTGTTCTTCTCTTTACTTTGACATCTGCAAGAAGTATATCTGAGTTGCAAGCTGTCATGGTGGGTGAAACCTATCTGGTCTTCCACAGAGAATGGATCACATTAAGAACAGATACCTTCACGTATGCTTAATGTTATTTCAGAGTTTATTTTGAATCAAGACATCAATCTCCCAGTATTCTATCTAGATCCTCAAATTAAGGGAGAATGTATTCTATATATGCTAAACACTCGTAGGCAGCTCATATACTTTCTTGACAGAACCAAGTCCTTTAGAGAGCAGATCAGCTATTTGTTTCTTACGTTGGGACAAAAGACTAGCCTCCATCAAAATGAATGAATGTAAACTAAAACAGTATTAGACAAGAAATAAATCATCTGATGAAAATTTCCTGTCAAAAATATATAACATACAATATAGTATCAAAAATTGCGATTAAAAAAAAATGTTGTACACCTGCTCAATCACCTCAGTTAATCATAACACCAAAGAAAAACTGCAATATCAGAAAACTTTCCTGTCAAAATTTCCAAATGAAGCTTATAATCAACAGCATAGACCTTACTGTGCTAGACTAAGTAAAAACAGAAGCATATATGTAATTTATAATCAGACAAAAGTAGTCAATACAACAAAATACAGTATTCAATCACTTATAGAAAAAGTGAAGGGAGGAAATAAAAGCCTAAAAGAATTTCTTATTTGAGCTCAGCAGCTGAAGAGATTCAGAGTAAGGAACAGTTTTCCAAAATATCCTTCTCTTACTATGGTACTAGAAAACTGAAAGGGTTCTGTCTGTGGGATTGTAAGACAGTCCCTGTGCTGCCAGGTGATTGGTCCAGCACATCCATAAGCACTCAGTGTGAGGGACTCTGAGCTTTAGTAGTCTGCCAGAGGGAGGGTAGTGGGGCACAACTACCCATATGTCAGTAAGGCAGTGTGTGTTACAAACATCTACTGTTACAGGCAAGTAGAACTTTCCCAACTGTAATTTACAAGGCATTACAAATTGGATTCCTTTTCTAGATCCAGGACAGACTTTCCTAGGCCCATTCTCCAGGGGCTTCTGGATCCAAATCCTTCCTACTTCCAGGTTGGATAGGCTTTGGTAATCAACCTATATATTCTAAAGGCTACTGCAGCAGTGGAAATGATGAACATAGTACAGTTGTATAAGTTGCACTTATCCATTACAGTATATGTTTCAATACCTCACTGCTGCAGTAGCCTTACCCTCCCACCACCCTACTACATCTGTATATAGTGACTTGTTGGGATATATTTGTTATTGTATATATCTTTCAGAGGTCCAGGACAAGTGTGCCTTTTCTTTATTTTTGAGCAAGAAAGAACTGAAGAAAGCTTCTCTCCAGCTGATGATTTCCCTCTGCAGGGCTGTCAAATCAGCAGTCAGAGTGAAGGTGTGGGAGAGAACCAGAACTTTTGGAAGTTGGACGGTTATGTCCTAGGAAGTACTTCAAGCTGGATGCCATTTCTAAATCCAGAGCAGTCTTTACTAGGACCATTCCCCAGTGGTTCCTGAACCGTTATCCAACCCATATAGCCTAAGGGCTACTGCAGCAGTGAGGAATTCGAACATCTAGAGTTATGGGTAAGTGCGGCTTACACATCTGTACTTTTGACTCCTTCCCAGATTCCTCAGTTCAAAGAGCATATTTTCCAGAGAAAAAAAGATCTATAACTAGATTTATTCCTGCGTTTTTCTAATCAGACTAAAGCTTCAGCAAGGGAAATTGTCAAGATACTAGGTTTAATGCTATCCAGCTTTCCTGTGATTCATATAGCCAGATTCCATACGAGACAAATTCAGTGGTACCTAAAATCAGTATGGTGGCATCATCAGCATGCTCCGTCCTTTCAGATTCATGTTTTGGGACTTTTAAAAAGGGAAACTCCTTTGATGGATGACCAGTTTTATCTGAATCAGGGAGACAGGGACTCACGTTTTCACTTCCAACTCCAGCAGTCTGTAACTACCGACTCTTCAGACTTCACTTGAGGAGCAGTGTCTGTGGAAGTAAAAGTGCAGCCTTTGTGGAACAAGAAAGACAATGCAAGACACATAAATGCAAACTAGCTGTTGGTAGTAAATGCTGCCAACTCCCTTTGTCTCAAGACCATTACAAATGGTTAAAGACAACTGTACAGTAATGTGGCATATACACATTTTGTTTTCTTAGCATTGATCTCCTTCAGGTCTCTAGCCTTCCTCTCTCAGTTGGCTTGAAAGCTCTGTAGGGCTTGGTAGGCAGTCCACTGTTTTTTCTTCAGGTCTGTTCAAGTTGGCAGTGGTTTGGGTGCATGAAAGGTTTCCTTAAACTTTAGAAGATGGACAGTTGTTATATTCTTGGCAGGTAGTAATGCATATAGCTAAGGCTACTGCATCAGTGATCATTGGAATGTCTATTGTTATGTTAAGTTTGCTTACACAAATGTACTTTACTCAGTGTATCTTGCATGACTCAGCATTGTATAATCACATACGTAGTATCTCTCTTGCATATTAAATTACCTTTTAGCCTTTGCTTATCTGTTGTGTGTCCCATGCTAAGCATGCAGTTGGCCATGCTGTAATCAGTACTCTACACCTGTAACCAAAATGTAAATGAAATAAATAAGTATGTTGTGAAGTGGCTAGATTTCCTGACATACTACTTGATTCTGTTTTATTTATGCATTTGTACTTTGCAATATTTTCTGATATTTTCTGTCACTTTACAAATGTGAAGGCTGGAGGCACATAATTGTGAAATATTTCCAGTTTTGATGTATCTTTTGTTTAGACCCTAAACATAATATAGTCAACCGTATCTCTAGCTTCTTTGTGCACAAAATCTATACAAGGCCAAAAATAATGAGGGGGGAGGGGGGATAAGGCCCCAAATCAGGGACAGATTTTAAACATTGTTCTTACAAAGGTAGACAGTTGCTAGAATAACAGTTTCTGCATTAGCATGTATTTTCTGAAGGACATGAATTCTGAAACTCAAATGTATGCCATTAGTTAATGATGTTAATCCTAAATGATTTTCCAAGAAAACCATGAAGAACAGACCAAACATATGAAGCATAAATCTGAACATTCTGTAGAAATCTGGACAGTTGAGAAGTATGTAAACATCTGTGAAAACTGTAGTAAGTGTAAACATGCTATAACACTTAAAAAGACAGAAAGCTTTAGATTCTTATACTTTTTAAAGAACTTTATTGCAATAACATGGGTAACCATTATAATACAGACATATGCAATCCAGCCTTACAAAGATCACAACATGTATATACTACCCTTTTTTGACTAGTACACCATCAGTCTCCAGAGCTATGGACAAGGGTAAGGTGGTCCACACAGCCTATCTAGACCTTGCCAAGGCCTTTGACACCATCCCCCACTCTGGAATCATAGATAAACTTACAAAGCTGGGCATTAATCCCTGTCACCCAATGGGTTGCTAACTGGCTTACTAATAGAACCCACACTGTAAAAGTAGCCGACTCCAAATCCAGCTCCAGACAAGTGACAAGTGGAGTACCTCAGGGTTCAGTCCTGGGACCGCACTTATTTGGCATCTACTTCTCTGAAGTACAGGCCAACATTAAGGGACTCTGGCTAACAAAGTTCGCAGATGACTGCAAACTGGAAGCCATTATTGAATCCCCAAATGATGTGGATACTCTACAAAAGGGCCTTACAGAAACAGATGCTTGGTGCCAGAGCCATGGGCTCAAGCTCAATGCCAAGAAATGTATAGTTATCCCCTTTGGGAAAAAACATGTATCCGTGAATTACCATATAGGTGGCAGTACACTAAACACTGAAAGTGTGATAAGAGACTTCGGGACACAGGTGGACAGTGGTCTCACCTTCAATAACCACATCGCCACAACAGTCAGGAAATCCTTCTATGTGGCACACCTCATCACTAAGGGCTTTTCATCCAGAAAAAAGGAGGTCATTGTCCCACTGTACTCATCCCTCATTAGACCCATTATAGAATGCAATGCCCCGTTTGGTATGTACCTCTCAAGACATCTGCAACAACTGGAAAGGCTGCAGAAATACCTCACTAAAAGAATCACAGGCCTAAAGCAGATGCCCTACGCTGACCACCTTAAAAAATTCCAGCTATACTCTGTTGCATATTGTCTACTCAGAGGCGATCTCTGCTTAACATACAAGGCCATGTCAAACCCAGAGCTGCTGGACATGCTACACTTAAAGAAATCCCAATCCCTCAGAGCCACATGCTCCAGGGATCTAAACCTTGTCATCACAATAAACAAAACATGCTGGAGGGATAGGTTCCTGACCCAGAGACTCCCCAGACTCTGGAATAGATTGCCCATACATGTCAAGCAGAGTGCCTCTTTGGACCTCTTCAAAAGGAACCTTGATGATTGGATGGGAGAAAAGAAATTCACCCCAGGGATCACATCAATCGCCTGCTAGAGAGGGGTCCAGGGAAGTAAATAGTGTGGGAAGAAATTGCCAGGGAATTGTTATGGCTAGGCTTGTATAGGTCCTAGGGCTGATAGCCTAGTACCAACCTATGAACCTATTTGAACTGCAGTTATATATAGTAAATCCTAAAATGATGTATCATTAAAATTTGTGATTTTTTACTAGAGAAAAATAAATCCATTAATTACAAATAACATGAGTTATTTAATGTGTACCCTTAATGAAAACTGTAGCTGTGATATAACAATCTTGACACTCATTCCACCAATAGATTTGTTATATAAGGTAGGTTACTCCACTAATTTAATGGAAAGTATAAGAAACTGTTAAGGCAATAAATCAAGACCCAGTTAACTATGTCCAAACAATAGCCTGGCCGGGGTGTTCCCCTATAACTAAACAGCAGCATTGTAATTGCAGTGATTGAAATGTTATGACTATCTAACTTGGAAGTACCAGAATTCCTGTATCCCCTTTCCCCATTTCTTTTTTTTTTTTAAACTCTTGAGCAGAATTCTGTCTGCCATTGCTTTGTCCTCTTCTGCATCTATATCTTCAAACTGTGGAATGAGAGGATCATTGGCCAGATAGCTATACATATTCAACAAAGACCAACTTGCTTGCTTTTCAGCCAATATTAGCCAACTGTTAGCCACTCTCTGTTAGTTCCGTTCAGGATAAATTATGCCTTAGTTGAAAGATGTAGGCATTTCCATTTTGCAAATAATAGATTTAAGCCTTGCTTTTACTAAATTTCTCACCTTTTTTGGTCCTTGTGGGATTTGTTCAGTGGTATCTTTATTCAACAAAGTGATCAGCTCCTTGGTTGAAATGAAGCAGGGCTCTGAGATCAATAACATTACTTTCTTATAGTTTTTTTTTCCAGATTAATTTCTATCACAACCAAAATGATCCTTTGTGACAAAGGTTTCCTCTTGACAATGCCAGCAGATAGTTGAGGAGACAGGGAACATCCAAGGCCTGTTTTGAAGTGGATTAAAGTCCATCAGATGAGTAACATTAAATGTCAGGTGTCAGGGATGGCCTAAAAAGATCCTAAATCATGTTCTCCTCCCATCTGCCAGATGGAATGCAGTCTGGGATTTAGTTTCTTTTTTGACAGTGACAAAAAAAAATAGGTTGCTAGAGAGAAGTCAAAGAAAATGTTTGATAAGTCTGAAAAGGCAGAACAAGTCAAGAAATTCATCTACAAGATGCAGGATCAGTCAAGAAGACTTTACTCTCAGACACTTGTTCTGCTCGGATTCATGTAATTTAATAGAAGCCACAGTAACTAAAGCTAGTTTACAGAAACCCAAAATACTGAAATCCACAAAAAAGAACTTAAATCCAAAAAGTTTTTTTTTTCAAGAGGAACCACTCATCAATCTTTTTACTTAGATATAGTAACTCCACAGCTACACAACCATGGAGAAAAAGCTCTTATTCTGTTTGTATAAACACACAATCTAATGTTGTTATTCTTCTTCCCATTCATCACTGATGGGTTCGGTTCCGAGCCCTCGGAACCGTGTCAGCCAAATACCAAGCTCGCGTACACCAAAAAACTCTCAAGCTAAGTTGCTACACCAATTCCATTCTCCCAATTACCTCAGATCTCGTTTGCCGCATAGACATTTAGCCACATTTCATCGAGCTCTCCAGCTAAGTGAAATATTTTCGATATTTTTTGAGTGTTGATTGGACTTTTGTCACTTTACTAGAATAGCATACCTTCTCTATTCTTATCGCTCCCCATATAGCCTAATCTTCTCACTTTAGCTCGGCCCATTGAGTAATTCCTTACCATTGTTGGTAATACCCTCTCCTACCATTGTGGTATCTCATGATACCATCGCTGGTATCTTCCTTTCTTTCTACTTTCTGTGTGTGTGTGTGTGTGTGTGTGTGTGTGTGTGTGTGTGTGTGTGTGTGTGTTGGTTTTGGATGAATATGTCTGATAAAAAAGGGACATCGGGGTTTAAACATTGCACCTCCTGCAATGGTAAGCTCCCCAACAGTGATAGTCATAATGACTGTGTTTATTGTCTGGGGGTTTCGCATTTATCTGTGGAACCTCCCTGTCAAATATGTCAGTTTTAGTCAGGGGACACTGAACAAACGAAAAAATAAGTTAATCTTAAAAGGCCTTCTACCTACTCCTTTCACAGAGGCTATTTCTGTGTTGGAGGCTTCAACCCCTCCAGTTAAACACAAAAAAAGGCCACATTCTGATTCCTCCTCCCCTTCTGGTGACAGTGGTAAGACTTCTAAGCATAAGGCCCACAAGACTTCATCGGAGCACAGAGCCCCTTCTTCGGCTCCAACTACTATGGGTTTGACTTCTGCTCTGACTTCTATTGGGATGCCTTCTACCGTTCCAGTGGCAACTAGTGCCTCGGTGCCGAAGCTACCTCTGGCACCGACTGTCTCAACTATGGCACTGTCCTTAATTGCTCCAGCTCCACCTTTGGTGCCGACTTCTCAGGAACCGATACATGTGACTACAAGTGCCCCGTCTGCGCTGACAGTATCCTCGCCCTTGCTACCTGTCTCCAAACTAGAGACCATGGTGCCATTATCTCAGACACCACAGACCCGATACTCTCCTTCTCTGGACCCGTTTGCAGGACATGCTTATAGCCCCTTCTTGGACCAACCAAATTCTCTTTCAGGAGTATCCACTAGGTCCACCAGGAGCCTATCTGAACACGATGTGGTGCGCTTGTGGTATCAGCTGTTTACAGCCAGAGGGATTCCGTATGGGCCTAAGACTCATCCCCATTTGGGACTGGGTGCTGTCCTTCCCAGTACTCCCACGTATTCTCCTTCAGACCTCCCGGTACCAAAGCTCTCTGTTCTGACAACTGTGGTGAACCCCCCTTTGGCACTGACAGTGCCTGTCACTGAGGCCCCGAGGTTGACTCTTTGGTTTTCGGTTTCATTGGAACCATCCCTTCCTCCATCTCATGGTTGGGGGGCGGATTCATGGGTTCAGGGCACGGTACCAAGTACCTTATCAGTGCCGTCCTCGGCTCCAAGAATTTCTCTGGCTCCGATCTGGCTGGAGGCTCCATCTCTGGGAGTGGGTCTGGCATTGCAGGGTGTGATTCCGGTTCCGAGGCTTTCTTACTTGGTTCCGGGCTCCCACTCTTCTTCGGGCGGGCCTGCTTTCCGGATGATGGAGAGAGTGCTTGCCTCCAGAGGCACTCCACCGATGTCAGAACTCCCTTCTGCTCCCTCTGAGCTACAGCTACCATAGGCCACCTCCCTAGAACACCATCAGGAAAAGCCTCAGGATATGCCTGTCTGGGATGGCCCTTTCTCCGAGTCTTAGGAACTCCCACTGAGGAACCTCCTCAGAAGAAGTCGTGCAAGAGGAAGCACATCGACTCACCTGAAGAGTCGCTGATTGAGGACACGGATTACGATAATGGGGAGGGGTCCCTACGGTCACCCCCAGATGATATCCCATTTGGAGACATCCTTGAAATATTAAAACAGAGGGTGACTGGAAGCCCTCCAACCCCTCCTCGGATGAATCCGTGTTCCTGCAGACTTTTTGTTCCCGGCCTTCTACCTCTTGGGTGACCCCACCTGCCGACGAGCTGGTACAACTGATCGTGCAGTGTGCCTGGCAGAATCCTGACTCCATAGAGGCCATCCCGAGGAGACCTGATAAAATACCCCCAGAGGAGCATCCACACTGGTCTAAGGGGTTGCCAGTTGACACGATGGTTGTGGCGGCCACTAAAAAGGACCTAGCGGAAGAAAGTTCTACTGTTCACCCACCCAACAGAGAGTCTCAGGCGGTGGACAGACTGGGGAAGCAAGTTTTTACTTCAGCGACCTTTGCAGAAGCAGGACTATTCGACCCCAGACAGTTTGCCCCCAAACAGTTCGACCCCAATGCATTTCAGTGTAATTTCATCTATTAATTTATATGTGATTTTTTAGTGGACAGTTCGGTCCCAGACTATTTGACCACAGACTATTCGACCCCAAACATATTCTAATATATACTTTATCATTATTCAATAATAACACTTTTTTTTTGTATTTTTTTTCTTTGTATTTTGGTTAATTTACTACCCGGAAGTTCGCAGCGCTAGCTAGCCTTCTTGTCTCATCTGTGTTAACTTCCTTATTACATCTGTCATTCTTGTTCCAGTCATTTTTTTAATGTCTTTTTCAGCTTTCTTTGGTGGTTTTCTTTTTAATTGATAGACAAAAATTTTTCTGCTGGTTAATTTGCTGTTTACAGGTACGTTGATTTTCAGCTTACTCAAGGATTTATGATGTTTAAACTTTAGATCTGCACTGATGTATAACATTCTATTTATGGAGTGCTTAGGGATAAGTTATGACTATATACTGTTTTTATTCATATGGCAAATTCTTTCCTCAGATATGACATCTTTTAATGTTAAGGTTTCTGCCTTAATGTTTTTATACAGGATTCCTTGAGCTACTTGATCTGGTAGTATTCCTTAAGTACAGTGGATGTTCTGTCTTTAGCGTGTTTGATGTGTTTGTTTTTGTCGGCTACAGTTTTTTTTTTTGGCATCATGTATGTTCTAGTGGGTTCCTATTAGAACGACGAAAATGCATTTTGTCGAATGCATTTTTGTCGACACATACAGAGCGAACAGACAAAACAGTGAAGCAGCTGTTCAGTGAATTCTTTCCTTGAGAAAATAGTCACTTGATCGCTTCATTGCTGTGCCATGTTCTGCAATGTAGTGTGGTCCCTTGTCCGGTATAGCTCCAGAGCGTGAATGTGCAACAGTTACTGACCTTAGGGTTAGGGTGCGGGTTAAGGTAAGTGCATATGTATGAAAGTTTTTACTGTTTTTTTTTTTTTTGCATTAGATGTATGGTTGAGTTACCTGTGTATGTGTTTTCAGCTGTTTACTTTTGTTTTGGGGGGGGGTAGAATTAGGGTTAAAGTAAGTGTGTATGTGTTTGGAACTGTTTACGTAAATGTGCAAGAGTTACTGACCTTAGGGTTAGTGTGCGGGTTAAGGTAAGTGCATATGTTTTAAAATGTTTACTGTTTTTTTTCTGTTAGATGTATGGTTGGGTTATGTACATATGTGTATTTAGTTGTTTACTGTTTTTTTTGGGGGGGTACAATTAGGGTTAGGTTACGTGTGTATGTGTGTGGAAGTGTTTAATGTTTTTTTTGTTTTTGGTTGGAACAGCGATTTCTTTCCCTAGGAAAGAAATCGCTGTTCTGTGGTTTCAACATTTTCAGCTTTTGCTGAAAATATGTCAATGAAACATCGTTCGCTTTTCAGCGTTCAATGTTTCAATATAGACCCTGTTCTAATGTAAACTTGTATGGTACATGTTTTATAGCCATTCTGTGCAATTTCACTTTTCCTTTTTTTTTTCTGGCACTGATTAAACATTTTTGCAATGTGGAGTTTCAAGAATAACTCACTTGTCTATATCTTGGCACTGATTTTTGAATACTTCAAGTTTTTTTTTTTTTTTTGGAAATGACGATCAGTGTAAGTTGTTCGTGATTCAAGATTGTATAAGTAAAGCAGCACACTCTCAGAAGCAAATTAATTTCTTCTGCTTTCCTTCTTGAGCAAGTTCTTTCGCAATGTGTACAGTATGATAGTTTGCACGGTTGCAGTTTTCTGGGGTCAAATCGGTCGGTGGTGAATCGTCTGGGGGCGAATCGGCAGGGTCAAAATGTCCTGTACCCACCTTTGCTGTTAGGTCCCTGAATTACCTGGCACATTTCACGAGGCTCCAAAGAGATCTAATCACTGAGCTTTCTGGAACTCTCATGGGTCAAGTTTCTGATGAGGCAAGAGACAAGGTTGCCTCTCAACTTGCCACCCTTGAGTCCATATCCAACTCGTCCATGAGGTTGCGGTCTCACACAACCGAAGGGGCATCTAGAGCTGCGGGTGCAGGCATTGTTATGAGGCATCATGCCTGGATGCACATATGTGACCTCATGGACTCCTTCAAGTCCTCTTTTTTAAATGCCCCTATTGAGCTGTCAGCCTTGTTTGGCTCCAAAGTGAAAGATACTCTGGCCAGGTGCGAAAAAGACAGAAAGACCTTGTCTGCCACTGGCCTGTTATTCCAGGAACCAGAGGAGTGGGAAAATCTGGCAAAAAAAAAAATCACAAGGCCCTTTTTGAAAGCAGAATTGTGGTGTCGTCCCTTTCAGTCCCCTCAGCCCTGCGCCACGGTGACCACGGGCGCTTCCCTGATTGGGTGGGGGGGCCATTTTCAGGGAAAGACAGTCCAAGGCATGTGGTCGAATCTAGAGGCCGATCAACACATCAATGTTCTGGAGTTAAGAGCGGTGCTATTAGCATTGCAAGCACTCCACCCACTTCTCCCTTCTGGAACTATAGCAATTCAGTCAGACAATATGTCAGTAGACTGATGCATCAACAAACAAGGAGGAAACAAGTCATACCACCTGTGCTGGGAGGCCATGAGAATTTGGCAATGGGTGATAGCTTCCAACTGTTTTCTGATAACGGGAAAGTCCATCATGATCAAGGACAGGCTGAGCAGGTGCATTCTGCTCCTCCACAAGTGGTTTCTCAATCCCAAGATAGAGGCAGAGATTTTCAGCCGATGGGGCCAGCCTTACTGTGACCTTTTTGCTTCTCCCACGAACAACAAATGCAGCACCTACTTCACCCTACTTCCCCTGGAGGGGGAGTCACCGAGAGACACTCTGTCCCACGATTGGCCCACGGGTCTCCTATATGCCTACCCTTTGATCCCCTTGATACTTCTATTTCTAAAGAAAGCAACTCGGTTGAGATGAAAGGTGATCCTCATTGCTCCATTCTGGCCCCGTCAAGCGTGGTTCCCCTTTCTCCGGCCTCACCTGATACAGCCTCCATGTATTCTGGATGCCCATCCAGACCTAATTTCTCACCCCTAAGGGTTGACACAACCATACTTGTCCACTGTCAAGCTGACAGCTTGACTTCTCCACTTCCGTTAGTCACCAGGCAAGAAGCCCTGCCTTCTAATGTTCGTGATATTATTCTGGCCTCTCACAAACCATTCACCAGGAAACTTTACAGAGATAAATGGAAAAGGTTTTCTTCCTGGTCTGTAGAATGAGGGATGGACCCCTTTTCGGCCCCTACCTCTTCTATCTCTCAATATCTATCTGAACCTTTTGAGCATGGGGTGTCTGCATCTACTATACAAGTTCATTTAGCAGCAATATCCAATTTTCACAACGGTTTACAAGACACACCTGTAATGTCCACTCAACTTTGTAAAACCTTTCTTAAAGGAGTGTTTCTCAGTAGACCTCCAATCAAATGCCCGTTAGAAACATGGAATTTATCACTTGTACTGCAGGCCTTGTCCCAGCTCCCCTTTGAACCTGCTGCAAATGCGATATCAATTTTTTGTCTTGGAAATCTCTCTATGGTGGCTGTCACTTCTGCCAGAAGGGTTTCAGAACTACAGACCCTATGTGTCAATAGGCCTTATCTCATATTTCATAAAGACAGAGTATCTCTACGCACTAATCCATCCTTCCTGCCCAAAGTGGTATCTGAATTCTCTATGAACCAGTCAATTGAACTCCCAGTGTTTTTCCCCAATTTTTCTAACAAAGGTGAATACTGTCTACATTCTTTGGATGTACATAGGCAATTACGTTTCTACCTAGACAGGACAAAATCTTTTCGTAAGTCTGACCATCTTTTTATTTCCTACTCTGGTCCCAGAATGAGAAATAGCGTTTCTAAAGTCACTTTATCTAAGTGGCTCAGAGACTGCATATCCTTTTCATATTCATGTGCTAATGAAACCAGACCTCACACTATCAAAGCTCATTCAACTAGGGCTGTAGCTTCCTCGGTAGCCTTCCATTCTAGAGCCTCTATGGATGATATCTGTGCAGCAACCATATGGGCTAAATCACACACCTTCATCAAGCATTACAAATTGGATGTGATTTCTAGATGAAGAGCTGCCTTTGGCTCTGTGGTGCTCAGGAATGTTCTGCCATAAAGGCCACCCAGGTATATCAGGTTGCTTGGGATTCTGTCCCATCAGTGATGAATAGGAAGAAGATTAACAACATTAGATAAAGAAGTTATGTCTTACCATAATGTTCCATCTATGTTGTTGATCTTCTTCTATTCATCATATTCCTCCCTCCGTCCCCCTCTATAGGCTCCTGGCGGAACTTATGGGTCCTGGTGGTGTCTCAGGATTTTTCTTTGCATAGAAATGGCCTCTGCTGCTATCTATTGTCTTTGGCAAACTCGATCTGAGGTAATTGGGAGAAGGGCATTGTGGGTAGCAACTTAGCTCGAGAGTTTTTTGGTGTACGCAAGCTTGGTATTTGGCCGATACAGTTCTGAGGGCTCAGAACCGAACCCATCAGTGATGAATGGAAGATGATCAACAACATAGATGGAACGTTATGGTAAGACATAACAAAAAAGTAATAAAAAAGTGACAATAATTTTGAAATTGTATGCTACAGTAAAGCAGTGTAGTCATTGCAAACACAGCTTCCTGTCAGCAAATGGGATTTTGACAGTTCTAAGTCAATTCAATAGCTTGTGATGAAAACAGCTGTTGATTAACCTACACACTCCTGTACTGCCAACATGGGTATTTATTAAATATAAATTGATCAAGTATCAGGTATTCCAAAGATAAATTTGGAAGGTGAATATGCAGCTCTGCCTCATGTCTGTGAGGTGGAAGAGCCTGTCTCCATATTATGGTCTAGTTTACTGTGTCAAAGAGTCTCGCTATCCTGCCTCCATTGGCAAAGGAGAGAAGGTTAGCATCTGTGGAAAAGTTTTCAGGGCCAGTGTTAGTCTTTCTGGAGACCAACATAGGCTAAAGTTTTAGAAGGAATTTTCTGCGCATTTATCTGTAGGCATGAAGTCCCTGCCTGAGGAAAGAGAAGGCCTAAAAGCATTCTCCTGCTTCTTTTGAAGAAGAGGATTTTAACTTGTCATCTCAGCATTTCTCCCTACAGGACATTGTCTTGGATCATGAAAACTTTTCTTATCAGATGTTTATTTCTCCATCTCCTGATGTTAATTGTAAAGAAATAATTAGTGCCATAAATAAGAATTATAGCTGGCGTATGACAAATATTTTGTCTTTAAAGATGTCTTACGTATGCTGAAGAAACCAAAGTCTGCAGGGAGAATTCTTTATTTAAAACCTTCCAGGATTTATGGAACAAAATTTTATTACATCTTGACTCCTAGCCAACTGTCATAAGTCTGCTTATCTTTTGTAAAAATTTGATGAGAATTTGTATTTTTATTTTAATCCAAAATCTGACTTCACTCTTTGGACATTCTTACTTTTACTGATCTTTTTAGATCTTCATCTATACTTCCAGGAACTTTTCCATTTGACAAAGAAGGGAAGTTATTGCATTAGTATACAGAGAAACATTTGTAAATCCAGCATTTGCATGTAGAATCAGCTATTATCTGGCACATGGATGCAGAATTTTGTAAAAGTGTTGAATCCATAGACGTTTGGGCATTAAAGTGTGCATATGATTTGGTGAAAGGAAAGCTATGAAAGGCATTATTAGACACATACTCAGTTAATGTCAAAGAATTTCAAGATATTAAGGCCCAAATTTGTGATGCTCTCATTGCATATAACTGTTTGCTTGTTAACCCAACTGCTGAACTTTGATGTTTTTCCAAGTGAAGGTAAACACTAGGAGTGTCAGAAGAAGGATAGCGTACTGCTTTTCTAACATTCCAGAGAAATTATCTATGACAAATAAATACCTGCAGTGAAAGATAAAGCCTTTTTAACAACCTCCTTCTCTTAAGCATACCAAAACTATTGCTTCTAAATAACCATGCAAAAAGGATAACTAAGGTGAAAATTAAATAGACTCCATTGTTCTTGAAAGGTTTCAACTTTTACATATGTTTTAAAGTTGTAGGTACCATAAACTATATTCTTTTTATGTGTCTTTGGTATATCATTTATTTTTGTTAGGGTTGTTTAAAAGGTTATTTAAACATGCAGTTATTTCTTATATCATGCTTTATACTCTGTTTTTCGTTACTTATTAAAAGCCGTATGTTCAGGTAGCTTATTAATATTTTCAGTTCTAATAATTAAAGGACTATTTTATTTACCCTTTGGACTCTCTCGTATAAGGATTTTGTTTACTAATCAAGAACATTAACTGTAGCTTTCTTGAAAGGATTTAAGCCAGAGAAAAGCACAGTAATACTATCATTTCAGTTATGTTATATTCATACTTTATCCTACATGTTATTTACCACTATGACTATTGAACATGAAGTTCCTATCAGTCAGACCCATTTGTTCCTTGTCCTGAATGCTCCTCAGTAAGGGTGAAAGTTGGCTAGGGAGGCTTCTTAGCAGTGTTTTTTTGCTCTGTTCTGCACCCTAGCATTGAAGGCATTTTTAGTATGATCCTAACTATACCCGTGGTTGGGGGAAAGTGACCAGCATGACTGCTTGAACCAGTAAGCCCTCTCCATCTAAGTGCACACACTCATACACCCTGGACAAACTACCACTCCTTCCCCTACCGGATCTGAAAAGAATTCCACCCTTGATACTGCCAACACTTTCAACTCTTTCTTTATTGATACTATTAACTCTTTGGCCTCGCACCTCTCTAGTGACAACACTAGTATCCCCGACCCCGCCTCCTCCAAACTACCAACCTTTAGGCTACAACCCATCTCCACTGCCATCATACAAAAATGTATTCACAAACTCAAACCATGCACCCCCTCTGCTGACCAACTCCCATCTGAATTCCTTCAAAAAGCAGCCTCTGAAATTGCCTATCCCATATCTATTCTCATTAATAGAACTATAAATGAAGAAACCATACCTGACATCTGAAAAATCTCTCACATCATACCCTTACACAAAGGAGGTAACTCCTATGAATACTCTAATTATAGGCCCATAGCTCTCTTGTCCCCACTAGCAAAAATCATGGAAAAATGTGTCCATTATCAGTTAATGGACCACCTAATAAAAAACAACATTCTCACTCCCTGTCAACATGGCTTTAGGCCTTTTCATAGCACAACCACTCCTCACCTTTACAGACCTTATTAACAAGAATCGAAATAATAACACCCTGTCCTCAGCTCTCTTCATTGACCTATCTAAAGCCTTTGATATGGTCAACCACTCTATTCTCTTAAAAATTCTTGAATCTCTCTCCTTAGAATCTAAGGCTGTCCACTGGTTTTGTTCCTATCTCACAAACAGGAAACAAGCCGTTCTCTGGGATAATAAACTCTCATCCCTTCTCCCAATTTCACTTATTCTTGGACCACTTCTTTTCTCCCTCTTTATAAATGACTTACAAACAGCTATCCCCCAGGCTACTTGTATACAATATGCTGATGATTCCACATTAATTTGCTCTGCTAAATCCATCTCTGAACTTCAAAGTAATACTCAAGCTGTTTTCTAAAGTTGAAACTTGGTTCTCAAAACGCTGCCTACTCCTAAACGCTAAAAAAAACAAACTCCTACTCTTTAAGCCCACTACCAGATCCCCTACATTAGACTTTACTATCCTATCTAACAATGGAACCATTATATCACCTGACCCCAATACCAAACTGCTAGGTGTCACGATTGACAACAACCTTACCTTTGATTGTCATATCAATAATAACATTAAATCTGTAAACAGGAAACTCGGCTCTCTATAGAATTAAAACTTTCTTAACCTCCCAAGCCAAAGCTACTCTTGCCCACTCTCATCTTATCTCTACTCTTCTCTACGCCTCACCAATCTATACTAACCTTAAGAAAAATAATCTCTCAAAATTATACAATAATATAGCTAGATTTGTCACTGGTAAACCCTTCAGAGCTCACCACTGTCTGAATCTGCAGCAACTTAACTGTCTTGAGCTGTCAGACATGTTGCTTCATTCCCAACTGACATTTGTCCAAAAAGCATTCTACCAACCTCACAACACACCTATACTCTCCAACCTCATAACCCCCTACTCTAATCTGAATTCCCTCCATTCATCAAGTAAGCTGCTAGTTACCTTAACCAAATCCAATAACCTAGCAGGTGACTTCTAATACTATTGGAAAACATTGGAATCAACTGCCTACTGAACTTACTTCCATTGCATCTACTGTTCTGTTTAAACAAACTCAAAGCCACTGGATGTGTCCCTGCTCTAATCCTGACTAAAGTTATTTGCTTCATCTAATCGATCTTTCTCTCCATACTTTACTCTCCATCCTGCTCCCTCTTCACCTTTCTTTCTCTACCTCTTTAAACCCCTCTTCATCTTTCCTCCTTATGGCTACAAATCTCTTTCAAACAAGTATTAGTCTCCTTATTTTTGCTCTCACTTTTGCTGCTTCTCTTTCCTTGATCTTTACTCTCTTCCTGGTATGAAAACATGTTAGTATGTTCATCATGTTGTTACTTATTCCCTAGAAAGTCAACTTCCTTTTCTTTCTTTTGATAACTTTTTCATTTCTCTTTCCCTGCTCATACTCTTACTATTCTTGTTTAGAAATAGGTAATGTGTATTATGATATTTGTGCTTAAAATGCATTTCCTTTTGTTTAAATGTGGAGCTTTTCTCCCCGGGCCTCTGCGGAAAATGGAAATATATCCAGTTGGACTAGCCCGGTCAACAAATGTAAAATAAATAAAATAAATAAAATACATCTGTGAATAGAGTTACCACATTCATGGCTTGGTAGCAGGATTTCTGTTCCATATGCCATCCTTTGCTCCACCACACCACCTCTAAAGAATTGTGGCATTGCACAGGCATAGTACACCCCTCCCGCTCTAATGATAGGTATACCCATCCTCCCTACTCCAGCAGATACCTGAGCTGCTAATCAGACTTGGGTTGTTTGGGCTGTATCTAGGGCTTTATCCCTATATGCCAATGGATCTGGTATGCTTTTATACATCTATGTGCATATAGTGCTGATGTACATTTTGTGATGCTGTTTTTCCAAATTAAAACTTTTCTACATTCTGTATAAGATTTTTTGGGGAAATCATTACTGTAAATGCAACACTGGCATCTCTATTGGAAATGTAAGGCCGAAAAAAGTTTATGTGTGTGTGTGTGTGTGTGTGTGTGTGTGTGTGTGTGTGTGTGTGTGTGTGTGTGTGTGTGGCCATCTTCCATAATGACAGAAGTATTAGGACTGCTTTATAGATGAAGCTTTCCAAGGCTGCATAGTACCTCATCCTATCTGCCATGCCACGCCAGGTCTTTTCAGATTTTCTTTGCTGCAGTAGAACTCAGGTGGAGAAAAATGGCTCCAGTCTGTGTTTGTTTCAGAAAGAATTTGATCAAATTTGGTACAAACACCCTGTGTGTTCTCTTTTTTATTTCATATGCCTTGTGTTTCCTTTTTGTGTGTGTGACATTTTTCAGATTAGAGCTGGACTTTTTTAATGTCTGTGCCTAACTCTGACACCTTTATTGGGCAACAATGGACAAAATTCCCTCAGTAGACAAGCATACCCAGCGTCTTTACTGTTTAGCCAATAGTCATAACAATTAAAAATATTCAGCCTGCAAAATAATTTAGGAAGGCTGTGTTAAGATGCCAGAGAAACAATTGAATATGACCAAACAGTCTGTTTCTGTTTCTGGCATACCTCTCAACCTCTAAGTTCAAGAAACCTGGCCAAAGCCAAACATAATGAGGAACAAAAGCCCAGAATCAGGGACAAATTTAAATAATGCTTCAATAAATGTAGAAAGTTAAGGAGATTAATATGTTTTTCAGTAGCATGCATTTGTATGAAGGATATGAAGTCTGAAACTCAAATGCATGTCATTATTTAGTGACTTTAGTCCTCAATAATATGCCAGAAAAAAACAAATTTTATGTGGAACAGACCAAACATATGAGAAAATCTGGACATTTGAGAGGTATGGTTTCATGGTAGCCATCTGGCTGTTCCTCCATAGGATCATAGGATCATAGGAGGTTACCTGGCTAATGGCCCTGGGGCCCTTACAAGTCTAGCCAAGAGTTTATCCCTAAAAAAGAATCCTCAGTCAGCACCTGTTGCCCCTGTCAGTGAGGGATAAAAGTGGAACCCCTGGGACAAATTTGTGGTTTCCCATCCACTCATCAAGGTTGCGCTTGAAGAGGGTCAGCGAGGTACTCTGGTTGACATGTATGGGAAGTCTATTCCACAGACTTGGCAGCCTCTAGGAGACAAACCTGTCTCTCCAGCAGGTTTTGTTGATGTCACATATTAGATTTAGGATTATCAAGCGGGTAATGCGTGAGGGGTTAGACTTACGGATATGGAGCATCTCTAGTAGGGCAGGATCTGATATTGCCTTGTAGGCGAGACACAGATCACCTCTGAGCAATCTGTATGATACCGAGTAAAGTGATAGTGATTTGAGCCTGTCCACATAAGACAGGTGTTGGAAGCCATTGATTCTCATTGTGAGGTATTTCTGTGGCCTTTCCAGTTGGTGCAGGTATTTGAAGAGGTATACACCAAATGGGGCATTATACTCAATTTTCGGTCTAATGAGGTAGGAGTACAGAGAGGTAATAACCTCATTTTTTCTGGATGCAGTCCTTTTACTTATGAGATGAACCAAGTAAAAGGCTTTTCTGACCACTGCCGCCACATGATGGTCGAATATGAGATTGTTGTCAACCTGAGTACCCAGGTCTCTCACCACCCATTGTGTACTTAGGGGGTTGCCGTTGATGTGGTAATCAGTAGGGACCGTGTTTTTTCCGAATGTTATGATAATACATTTTTTGCGTTTAACTTAAGGCACCAGTTATTTGTAGCTGTGAGACCCCCTTGCAGTATGTTAATATCATTTGAGGAGTCAATGACGGCACCCATCTTAGTCATCTGCAAACTTGGTCAGCCACAAGCCCTTGGTCTTTGCCTGGACCTCTGAGAAGTAGATGCCAAATAGTAGGGGTCCCAGGACAGATATCTGGAAAACACCACTAGTGCCAGGTCTCCTGTCGGAGGTGGTGGCACCTATTCTGACCTTGTGGGCCCAATCTGTGAGCCAGATGTTCCCCCTGAACTGGCGATATACTGTGACTTGTTAGAAATGGATATACCTCATTCCTCTCCCATTCCTCCTAAACTGCCAGGCTTGGAGGATGTGGTGAATGCTGCCAGTAAACATTGTGATACCAAACCATCAGTCCTTTAAAAAAGCAGATAAACTGTAAAGGATATAAAGGTTCCTCAGGCTAACAGATTTCTTTTCTCTTTTCTTTTGGAAATTCTGTGAAAGTTTGTATAAAGCAGAGAAATATGGAAATAAAGAAATGGTGCAAATGGAAATGTTTATGGAAGAATTAAATATGCCAAGGTTAGAAGTAGATGAGGCTCAATTACAAACAGGATAGGAGGGGATGAGATAAAAATGGTGATGTATAAGCAATGTTCAGGAAAGGCCTGAGGAATAGATGGTATTCCTGTGGAAGTTTGGAAGCTAGGAGGGAAAATGATAAAGATCTGGTAGGTTTTGTTTAACAGTATTTTAAGAGGAGAAGTGCCAACATCATAGAAGAAAAGGGTGGTAGCTGTAACACATAAAGAGAGTAAAGATCCATCAGATCCAGCTTCTTGCAGGCACATTTCAATACTGAACCATGATTGTAAAGTGTTTATGTTTATAATGGCTAAAACAATGGCAAAAGTGATACCAAAATTGGTAGATATGGATTGATGTAGTTTTGTAGAGGGGGGACAAGCATTTGACATTAACAGAGGGAAGCAGAATGTAAGAAAATACCATTGTTATTGGTGGTGGGTCTTGATGCAGAGAAAGCATTTGATAGCGTATGCTGGGACATTTTGAGCAGGGCAATGGAAGCATTTGCATTCTCTTAATAAATTATAAAGTTGATTAGGAGGATATTAATCAAACTATCTGGCAAGGGAATATAATACACAGTCTTCCGCACCAAGGCAAGTGTGCTACCCATTGATTAACTGAGACTCTTCCTGGGGAAGGAGCATTTTTCCTTGTACTGGCCATGTCAAAGAGTTTTCACTGTTTTACAGAGTTGAGGATTACACTCGGAGAATAAAATGTGAGCCTTTCTCCATGGCTGCAGAGAATATTTTCAGGCATCATACTGAACGCAATACTTGTATTATTCTTCTTTCTGCAGGATAACGTGCAACAGATATCTGTCTTCTATGTGCAGTTTGCTGAGGTAATTTAAGTAACTGCCAAGCTGTTGCTCAGAGTCCTGAGATATATTCATTCCTCTGATCCGATGATTCCCAGTGAAAGAATTTAAATGAGGGAAATGGGAACTCAGAAACCTTCAGAATCAGAATTGTCAAACTCTGTCTTAGGATGCCCCTCTGATCCCTTAACAATATAATACTCCTACAGTGGTTGCCTCAGATTTCAAAGAATTGAGGGCATTTTGTTTTTCCACTACCAGGCTAGAAGCTAACACCAACTGCTTGTTCTGTTTAGGCCTGAACCGCTATGCTGAGGATTGTGAAAATTGCACTGAATTTAAGCAGGTTATTTAAAAGGTGTCAAAGCAATAATTACCTGCGTAACCAAATCATTACTTAAAATTTGGAAAAAAGTTTAAGAAAAAAGTGTTCCTTAAAGCCCATAATCTCAGTAGAAATGAAGGAAATGATATAAAATAGGACTGTAAGTGCACAGTTATGAACGTAACCTAGGCCTTTATAGTCTACTGAACAGCATCTATCTGCAAGATCCAGCGAGGCAGACATAGCACATATGGAAGCTACCATATCCAGCAACCTGACACACTACTCAAAAGTGCCAAAAGTATCATGCACCAACACTGATACCACAAAAACATATAATGAAATAAGGACATACATCAGCATGTCGTAGAAAATCTATTGTATTCCATCATGGAATAGCTTAATTTAAAAAAAAACAGCTACAATACCTACTGTCATTCCTGTTTAAACCAGTTTCCAGCTCTCCTATACATTATATATCCTGTTTTTATTATAAGAGATTGACAAGTGAGATTTTGAGATGTAATAAGGACTTCTTTCAGCCACTCTGTGAAGGCCATTGCTCATCATTATATCAGCTGAATGACATCTTTGATGGTACCGGTATGAGCTCACTGAATGAAAACAAAAAGGAATCATTTTTTGATTACAACAATTTGCTCCCCCAACATTTCTGATAAAGTATTCTATAGAGATTTTTTTTTAAATCTGTCAACTCATTACATTCCCCAAGAATATGTTCCCAGTTACCTCTCTCTTCCCCATCACACCTCCAACATTTGTAATCTACCAGAGGAATACGATATGTATCTTTATTTGAAAGCTGACCTTGCTAATGTAGTCCAGCTTTCCACTTCCACAAATTTCCTATAGGCACAGGATCCTTTGAAAAGGAGGTTAGATTGCTGGTTAGGTTTTGTAAAGGGGTGTAAACTTAGGGTCTATATCAGTTCACCGAAACAGCTGAAGTTCGAACACCATATGTTCGAACTTCTAACCACGAAGTACAAAAACATCGAAGTTTTTTCCCAGGGAAAAACAATTGCTGTTCCAAGAAACACACACACAACACAAGCACACCAAAAAAACAGCAATCCACATACAAACACTTAAAATCCTACATCTAACCCTACACTAAACTGTACATACACTACTATCTATCCACTTACCTTAACCCAAACCCTAACCCCAAGGTCCGTCACTATCGCACACTCACCTGACCCGCTCCCTAACCCTAACTCACCTATCTCGCCCTAAGCCTAAAGTCTGTCACTATCACACACCCACCCTAGCGTCCACACAATCGCACACTTACCTGCACATGACCCGTAACCTCCCACCACAGTCCTGATAATCGCGAAGCCACAGAAACAGCCCACCAAATTCTTTCCCTGGGAAAGAATTCGGTGTTCTGCGGCTTCGCGATAATCAGTGTTCGAACTTCACAGTTCGAACATCTGGTGTTCGATCGTCAGCCATTTTGACGGACTGATATAGACCCATAAACTTGTAGTACAAAGCAACTAGTCCTCTTATACTCTGAATAGCAATGTAGGCATTAGACTTATTAGGTCTCCATTTACATAGCTTCCTGTGAATAGTCATACTTCAAGCTGAGCCCTGTATTTTGGAATAATCTTCCCTCTAGTATTATTGCTTTGCAAGATCTTCTATTTAAAAGAAATTAAAGGACTACTTGCTTAAGGAATATAAATGCTTCTGTTTCAAAGACAATGGACAAGCTGCATTTTTGCTGTGTACAATATATAAAATCTTCCTTTAAAATTCAGGGCCGAAATCAGAAAGGTTACCTTGAAATGTATACAAGGTGTTCATCTCCAAGTAACCTTTCTATGTTCAGAGACAGCCCTAATGCAGTACTTTTACACAAAGACATGCAACGTCATGGTGGGCTGTCTCTTTGATTGTGCTAGGTGCTAATGAGGGATTCTGGGGGAGAGCCATGCTTATTAGCCATGTGCTGTGCCCAAGAACTGCATGTGGTAAGGCATTCACACAGCGCAGCAAGTCAGAACCAAGCATCTGTGTTTGCCCATTGCAGTACAGGTAATTGCTGGGGAGTCTAATGGTCATGTATTGTTAGAGTGTGTGTGCATGTGTGTATGTGAGGGGCTACATGTGTGAGTGTGTGTCTGCCTGGGAGGTCAGAGTAAGGGGGGTAGGTTTTTTGTGTGTGTGTGTGTGTGTGTGTGTGTGTGTGTGTGTGTGTGTGTGTGTGTGTGTAAGGGTGAGTGTGTCTGTTAGTACAACTGGGTGGGGAGGGGCTGTGTTGAGGGGACCCCCCCCTCCCCCACACACATACACAATGGAAACACAAGCAATGAAGTGAAGGATAGCATTAAAAGGAAAAAACGTCCAAGTGTAACATAACTTAATTAAATAATCTTAAACTACTTAAAAACATAACTATGCTATAGAGCTAACTCTACCTACAATTAAATAATATTAAACTACTTAAAAAGATAATGAGCAATAAAGCTAATCCTAATTATACTACTAAAATAATACCAAAAACATAACTTGCATTTAAAAGATGTGTGAGGATAGGAGGTACTGGCAGCACAGCTAGCTGGAATTCTGTAAATAATTATATGTCATTTGTCAATATCAAACTGATTTATACAAGATGCTTGTTATAAATGTATTAGAACTGTATATCATGTGTATATCAAACTGATTTGTACAGATGTTTGTGTTCAAAATGTATTTGTAAAGTGCTTGTGTTTAAAATGTATCAACAGTGTGCCCTACTGGAGAGAACAGAAATGTACATGCACTGTTGTAATTGTTTAAATGGATATGTTTTAATAGAGGAAACTGGAAGATAAGAGGTTAACCTCAGTCCAGCTAATTTTAAAATCAATCTAAAATTAAATCACTTTATGGGCTAGGCCATAAAGATGCTATCTCACAGGTTTCAATGCAACCAGGGACACAAAGTCTGTACTAGGAAGCTTTCTGCATTGTCTTTGGGGTGACCTGATTACTACTCTGGAAGGGAGGAGGTATGAAATTATTTTAGGACTTCCAGCACCTAGGATCATAGGATCATAGGAGATTACTAGACTAATGGCCCTAGGGTCCATACAAGCCTAGCCAAGAGTTATCCCCCCATAAAATAAACCTCAGTTAGTATCTGTTGCCCCTGACAATGAGGGAAACAGGTGGAACCCCTGAGGCAAATTTGTGGCTTCCCATCCACTCACCAAGGTTGTGCTTGAACAGGGTTCATGACGTATTTTGTTTGATGTGTATGGGGAGTCTACTGTATAGACTGGGCAGCCTCTGGGAGACAAACCTGCCTCTCCAGCAGGTTTTGTTAATGTCACATATTAGATTTAGGCCTTTCGATTGGGTAATGTGCAAGAAGTTAGACTTATAGATATGGAGCATCTCTAGTAGAGCAGGGTCTGACATTGCCTTGTAGGCAAGACACAAATCACCTCTGAGCAATCTGTACGATACCGAGTAGAGTGATAGTGATTTGAGCCTGTCCACATAGGACAGGTGTTGGAGCCATGGATTCTCTTTGTGAGGTATTTCTGTGGCCTTTCCAGTTGGTGCAGGTGTTTGGAGAGGTGCATACCAAATGGGACATTGTTCTCAATTATTGGCCTAATGAGAGAGGTTTACAGAGAGGTAGTAGCCTCCTTTTCTCTGGAAGCAATCCCTTTACTTACAAGATGAACCAAGTAAAAGGCTTTTCTGACCACTGCTGCTAGATGATTGTCAAATGTGAGATTGTTGTCAACCTGTGTACCCAAGTCTTTCACCATAGGTTGTGTGTTTAGAGTTACTGTTGATGTGGTAATCAGTAGGGGCCGTGTTTTTGCTGAATGGTATGATAATACATTTTCTCTGTTTAGCTTAAGGCCATGACTGTGGCACCAGTCATTTGTTATTATGAGACCCTCTTGAACTATGTTAGCATCATTTGTGGAATCAATGACAGCACCCAACTTACAGTTGTCTGCCAGCTTGGTCAGCCACTGACCTTATGTCTTTGCCTGGACCTCTGAGAAGTAGATACCAAATAGTAGGAGTCCCAGGACAGATCCCTGGGGAACACCACTAGTGACAGGTCTGCTGTCGGAGGTGGTGGCACCTATTTTGACCTTGTGGGTCCTCTCAGTGAGCCAGTTGGCCACCCACCTAATGAGAGAGGGATTTATGCCAAGTTGTGTTATCTTTTCGATGATGTCCGAGTCAGGGATTTTGTCAAAGACTTTGGCCAAGTCAAGGTAGAGTGTATGTACTAACTTTCTCTCATCCAGTGCCTTGGTGACTGTCTCAAAAAAGTCAGTCAGGTTCAACAGGCAAGATCTGCCCTTGACGAATCCAAACTGGGTGGGGTCAAGTACTTGGAGATTGCCTGTGTCCTTGTTTATGAAGTCCATAATAATATGCTCCCTGACATTACAGATCAGACTTATCAAGCTAATGGGACAATAGTTTCCAGGGTCAGTAGTGGCACCACGTTTGTGGAAAGGGATGACAGTGGCAGTTCTCCACTCTGCTGGAATGAAGCCCGTACTTAGGCTATGATTGAATAGGGTTCTCAGTGGCGAGGCTAGTTCTTGTTGGAGATGGTGCAGAATACAGCCTGGAATACTAGCAGGTCCCATGGAAGCTGTGTTCTTTGCCTTGGATAGGGTCTTTAACACTTGATATAGGACATGTAAAGTGCGGGACAAGAATCAGGGATGTTGAATGGGCCTGGGAGGAGCAGGGGCTGAAGTTTGCACTAAAACTATCTGCTAGCAGGTTTGCTAAGTCAACAGGATCAGTGTAAGTGGTACTGTTAAGAACTAATTCAGAACAAACCTGGGCTTTGCCATGGAGGTTCCTGATGGAACTGAAAAAGGCTTTATGGTTAGCCTTTGTTTCGGAGGCTAGTTTTGATTCATAATTGGCTTTGGAAGTTTTCACTAGTAATCTGATTTACATGTTGAAGTTAAGGAGTGAGTTTTTCCAATTGGGAATTTGCATCTGTTTACCCCTGGACAGCAGTTTTTTCCTTTTGTTGTAAAGCCTGTTGATAGAGGATGTCCACCAGATAGGTTTGTGTTTCCTTGAGGAGCAGGTTTTAGTTCTGTTGGGTATGGCTGAGTTCATGCAATTGTACAGGTGCTTGTATAGTGCACTGGCATACTGTTCAGCATATTTGTCTGCATCCTCTGAGGGTGGTGGTGGTGTGAAACTTATGATACCCTCCCTGAGAAGGTTGTAGTCAGCTTTTGAAATTTCTTTTAGCCTACTTACGTCTGGTGGGGGGGGGGATGGGATAGACACTTCAAATGAGATAGACTGATGGTCTCATCTCACCAGGGAAGAACTTACTATGGGGGTGGTGCAGAGGTTGCCCATGTAGGTGAGAACCAAGTCTAGAATGTTATCTCCCCTTGTGGAGAATGAGACAAGCTGGTCTAGTGCATTAGAACTGATGAAGTGAAGGAATCATTGGGTGAGTGCATTTCAACAGGAATAGTTCACCCAGTCTATAGTGGGGTAGTTGAAGTCACCAAGGATCAAGGTATTAGGGGATACTGTGATGGAGTCAAGTAGGTCCAGGTAGGAGGAGTGGGTGTCCTGAGTCATGGAGGGGGGTCTACAGCTGGCTATAACTTGGATGGGTGTCTTGCCAATTGTCAGTTGCACCTGGGGTAGTTCTAGTCCATCATACTGGCAAACCAGTCTGGAGGTGTGCTTATCTTTAATGAAAAATAGATACTCCACCACCCTTATTCTTCCTGACCTCATTTTGGGGTCAGAATATGTGGAATGAGGTACAGCATGGTAAGGCAGGGGTTCTCTCTGCAGCCTTGAACCAAGTTTCCTTGTCTACACAGATGTCGGCATCTTCCAGTGCGAGGAGAGCCTCCAGTGACCTGCCACAGATCTGAGCAAAAGCCTCTGTGTGTGTGTATTTTTACAGGTAGGTACTAAATCCTGCAAGCTACCAGCAATAAGGATTTGCATGGGAACTAGAAGTCAGATAACCAGAAGTGATGTCATTCTGCAAGCTATCCCAGAAGTAATATTCTAGATATTGTTTTGACAAATCTGTTAGTGAGATAGAGTATTCAGTTTGGAGCCTGATTAGAGAGACTGATAACTTATTTCATATTGCCTTTCCCAAGTAAGTTGTTAGGGAATAATATAATTCTCTTAGATTCAGTCAGGAATATAGTGAAGCTTTGTTTAGATATTGATGTTAAGTTGTCTATCTCGCCTTTGTTCTCGCTGGTTGGGATTGGAGCCGATCCTCGGCTCTGACTCGGTCATCTTCTATAGCTCGAGAGCTGTTTACTGGCTCGAGGTTACCCCTTATCCCATGATGCCTAGCGATAGCTACCCAGATCTCGTTTGCCGCTTCAGCTGTGAGGTGTTGTTTTTCTGGCTCAGGCTTGTATAAAGTTTTTTGTATAACTTTCTTACCATAGAATTCTATATTTAAGTGTTTTATTTTTAACGATTAGTCTTGTTTTTTTTGTAATAGCTAGTGTTTACTTGTAGTATCCCTTCTTTACCTTGTAGAACTCATTTAACTTAGAGAGTTCTCCCCCACCCCTCCCCCTATCCTCTTCTGGTCAGGTTAGTCGTTTAAGTTAGAGACTTTCCTTCTACCTTTCTTCATAGGCTAGCCGTTTAAGTTAGAGGCTTTCCTAATTTAAAAAAAAACAAAAAACTTTATCTATAGTCTTGTAGTATAGTGTGTTTTTTGTGTAGACTGTATTTTGCTTTGGTAGCTGTTGTTGTATTTGTTGTTTCCTTTCAAAACGTCAAAGGAATCCAAAGTGTCTGGATTCAAGAAGTGTGACTTATGCTGTCAGAAAATGTCTCTGACATATGGGCACACTTCTTGCATCTATTGTTTAGGCGCTGTGCACCTGCAGGACTCTTGTTCTATCTGCCATGCCTTTAGTCCAAGAGTCCTGCAGGAGCATAAGAATAAGCTTATTCTTAGGGGTCTTTTAAAACCCCAGAATTCACTGGCCAAGAGCTCTCAGCCTGTGAAATCACCTAAATCTACCAAGCCGTCAGCTCCAAGTTCGGAGTCATCCTCGGTTCAGACTCTACCTTCTACTTCGGTTCCAGCTGGTACCGATTAAGACTATCTCCCAGTCGGCTCCATCAGAAACTTTGGCGTCTTTGCAGAGCCACAAGAGGCTGAGGTCCCCATCACTGGAATCGGTACATTCGGCTTCTTGGTCTCCTTTGCTTCAGAGCAAGCACAGTCACCGATCCTCTAGGTTGTCCGATCATGATGTGGAGAGAGTTTTGGGTAGGTTGCTAAAGTTGCAGGCACTTGCCAAGATGTTGTCCAGCCCTCCTCAACAGCTATCGGCTCCATCCACCTCTATCGATGTTCCTCCTCCAACTACAGTGAGTTCAGAGCCAGAGTTCATTGGGGTTTGAGTAGTGGAACCGTCAGCTCCGATAACTCTATCTCCTTCAGTTCCGACGTCAGCTCCGATCACTTCGGTGGTGCCTTCTGTTGAGGGATCTGGGTGTCGGGGTTCCCTCGTTGGCTTCGAGAGGGTGAGTGGCATCGGACCATTGTCTGACCCCGTTCTCCCTCTCAGAGCTTCGGCGCAGGTGAGCTCGGCTCTTACATCGGCCTCGGAGCCATCTCCCTCAGTGCAGAGAGGGATTCCGATTTCCTCGGAACCAGAGCTTTCTCTGCATTGTGGCAGGGACGCCTTCGATGTCATGAGGAGTGTGCTGGCCACTGAGTCAGCTCCACTATCGTCCCCACCAGCTCCGTCCCCTGTAGTGCCTGTGTCAACCTCTGCTCCTCCTCCAGACCCCAAGCGTAGGGAACTGGTGCTCCAGGGCACCCCATTGGGTGTTTCCTCTTCTTCTGAGGCCTCTCCTGATCATTCAGTGGAGCCCCCTCATAAGAAGAAGTGCAAGTTGAAGCACATTGACTCCCCTGAGTCTGTCACTTCTGATACAGACTAGATCCCCCTCTGAAGATGTTTCCTTCTTGGACATCCTAGAAATGCTTAAGCAGAGGGGGAACTGGAAACCCCTAGCCCCTACCGAGGATGAGTCTGTATTTCTGGATGCATTTGGTTCCCGACCTTCCACCTCCTGGGTTTCTCAGCCTTTCGATCCACTTATGGCAGTGGTGGCTCGAAACCCTTGGTCAGCTCCAGATACAGTGGAACCAACTCTGAGGAGACCTGGCAAATTCATCACAGCACCCCAAGATAAGCAGTTCCTTACCAATGGTGTTCCTGTTGATGCCATGGTGGTAGCAGCAGCCACCAAAAAAGAGTTAGCGGAGACCTCTTCATCTGTCCATCCTCCTAACAAGGAGTCTAGGACCATGGGCAGATACGGGAAGCGAATGTTCACTTCAGCGACCTTTTCTATGAGGTCACTGAACTATTTGTCATTTTACCTGGCTTCAAAGGGATCTCCTTAAAGAGTTCGGAGATACCCTTCAAGATCCATCAGCTGAGGGGGCTCAAGCTAAAGTAGCTTCCCAGCTGGCGACGCTTAATTCCGTAGTTAACTCCTCCATGAGGCTCATTTCCTATGCAGCCGATGGTGCGAGTAGAGCCACAGGTATGGGTGTGGCCCTTAGGAGGCATGCATGGATGCAGCTGTGTAATTTTGTGGAGCCCTTTCGAACGTCATTCACCAACACCCCCTTTCATGGTTCCTTTCTGTTTGGACCACAGGTGAAAGACACTTTGACTAGGTGTGAGCAAGAAGGCAAGACTCTCTCTGCCGTGGGAGTCTGTTTTTCCACTCCTTCTAGACCATACCCCAAAGGTCAGAAGAGTGGCAAAATGTGGTTCTGAAAATCCCAGGGAGCCTTGCCTGACACACGTAGCAATTTTTCCTTCAGGGGCAGAGAGGGAAATAATAACAGACGCTACCCTCGTGGCAGAGGGAGTCCACAGAACCAGGGCAACAGAGAATTCTTCTCTGATAAGCCCTTTCAGCATCCCTGAAGATTTGCCCGGCTGCTCACCTCTGGAGGCAGTCAGGGGAAGACTTTCACTGTACCCAAAGGCCTGGCAAAATTTAACACAAGACAGATGGGTGTGGTCCATTATATCCGGAGGTTACAAAATTCCCTTCTGTCAACCCCCCTTACCATCAAGGAAATCCCTTCCAGATGTTCCACCCAATCTGAAGGACCAAGCAGTAATAGAAGTTTCAAAACTGCTAGAAAAAGAGTCATCCAGGAAGTCCTGGCAGACCAGCACGGATCCGGAACTTACTCAAGGTTCTTTTTGGTACCAAAAAAGACAGGGGACTGGAGACCGATTCTGGATCTCAGCAGACTAAACAGGTCTGTACAAAGAACAAAGTTTTGGATGGTCATGCTACAGTCTATTCTACCCTTTCTGGGTCAGGACAATTGGATGTGCTCGATAGATCTTCAGGACGCATACTACCACATCAAGATGGACAGGCGCTCCAGGAGATTTCTTTGCTTCCGGCTGGGAGCCAATCATTACCAGTTCAGAGCTCTGCCCTTTGGTCTCACCACAGCCCTCAAGGTGTTCACCAAATGTATGGCAGTGGTCACGGCTCACCGAAGACGTCGAGGATTCCAGGTGTTTCCATATCTAGATGACTGGCTCCTCACTGCTACTACCAGGCATCAACTTCTACAAGCCAGGGACTCTACACACTCACAATCTGCTCCCAGCTAGGCATTACAATAAACTTCGAAAAATCTGCCTTTTTGCCCTGTCAATCTATCACCTACATAGGAGCAGACTTAGACACAAGGAACATGTCCGCAAGGCCACCGCTAGAAAGGGTGTCTACAATTCATCAGCAAGTACACATTCTAATGCAGAGCAAAAGAATCCAAGTCAGGTTCATCCTTCAAACTCTGGGTTCCATGGCAGCAGCTATTCTTCTAATCCCACTGGCCCGCTTTCACATGAGGATCCTTCAGTGGCTTCTGTTCACACAGTGGTCTTTCCAACAACTGCCTATGTCTCACATGATTATGATTACAGAAGCATGCAAAAGGCACCTTTCCTGGTGGATGGTCTCCCCACTAGTGACTCAGGGCAGACCCTTCATTCAGCCCCCTCCGGTAGCCACAGTGACCACAGATGCCTCCCTGATAGGGTGGGAGGGGGGGGGCATTATCAGGGCAGGACAGTCCAAGGCACTTGGCAACCTCATGAGTACCATCTGCACATAAATGTCCTAGAAATGAGAGCCGTGCTGCTAGCGTTGCAAGCCCCTCAGGACTGTCTTCCTTCTGGGACCATTGCAATTCAAACAGACAACATGTCAGTGGTGTGGTACATCAACAATCAGGGCGGAACCAGGTCCTACCCCCTGTGTCGAGAAGTACTCAGACTGTGGCAGTGGGCGATTTTCTCCCAACGTTTTCTGATTGCGACGCACATCCCTGGGAGGTCCAGCGTCATAGCGGACAGGCTCAGCAGCGCTATCCTTATACCTCACGAGTGGTCTCGGAATCAGGAAGTTGCGGATCTTATCTTCCGCAAATGGGGACAGCCTTGCTGTGATCTTTTTGCCACCCCCTTTAACAGCAAATGCAGCAACTACTTCTCCCTTCTTCTGCTTCCAGGTCACTCACCCAGAGACGCTCTAGTCCACGATTGGCCTCGGGGACTTCTTTATGCCTTTCCTCCATTTCCTCTGATTCCAAAACTCATACAGAAAACAATATCATTGGGTTGCAAAATGATCCTCATTGCCCCCTACTGGCCTCGACAGATATGGTTCCTGTTCCTACACCATTACCTTCTCGATCAGCCCTGGACTCTGGATCCGATTTCAGACCTACTGATTCATCAATCAGGCGGGTTGCATCAATCCCTCCAAACCCTCCAACTCACAGCTTGGTTGCTCCACTTCTAACCTTAGCCAGGCTTCCTAGCATTTCCCCGGCTGTACGTGAGATTATTGTCTCCTCTCAGAAATCCACAACCAGAAAAATCTATGCTAGTAAATGGAAACGTTTTTCTTCTTGGGCAGAGACTAGGAACATAGATCCCTTTTCAGAATTCCTAGCACAACTTTTTCATTCTGGGTCCACTTCTGCTACAATCAGGGCTCAATTAGCAGCCATTTCTAACGTTCATGTCGGTCTGTCAAATTCAAATATTATGTCTCATAAGCTCTGTAAAGCCTTTTTGAGAGGGACCACTCTCCTTAGGCCTCCAGTGAGAGATCCCCCCTCCTCCTTGGGACCTTAATCTGGTATTAACTTTCTTAACTCTGCCCCCTTTTGAACCAGCAGCATTCTGCCCTATTAAGTTTCTGTCTTGGAAGACACTTTTTCTGGTAGCTATTACTTCAGCCAGATGCATCTCTGAACTTCAGGCACTAAGTGTTCGTCCTCCATACTTGGGTTTTAATAAGGACAGGGTTGCTCTGAGGACTAATCCTTCGTTTCTTCCGAAAGTCTGCTCAGAAAATAATTTAAACCAATCTATAGACTTTCCTGTGTTTTTCCCCAACCACACCAACAAGGCAGAGTACAAATTACACCAATTGGACGTTCATAGACAATTGCGTTTTTACCTGCACAGGACTAAGGAAATAAGGAAGTTGGACAACTATTCCTTTCCTATGCTCTAGGCAAACAAGGTCTTTCAGTTTCCAAGGTGACCTTATCCAGGTGGTTGTCTCACACTTTTACTTTCATTTATCAATTAAGGAACAAAGAGTTACCTATCAAACCGAAAGGTCATTCTGCTAGGGCCTTGTCCACCTCTGTAGCCTTCCATTCTAGGTTGCCCATGGATTCTATCTTTGCAGCTGCTACATGGGCAAATCCTCATACCTTTATTTCTCATGACAAACTAGATATGGTCTCCAGGAGCAGAGCTGACTTTGGTTCCACTCTTCTGAAGAGTCTGTTCCAATGAGCTGCCCAGGATTGTAGGTGCTAGGGACGCTGTCCCAACCAGCAAGAATGAAGGCGAGATAGACAACTTAACATAAAGAAGTTATGTACCTACCATAACGTTCCATGTTAGTTGTCTTCATCTCACCTTCTTTCTTGCGTCCCACCCTCCTTCCTCCTGTCCTATTGGACCGAGAGGAGTTCTGGTTTCACTGGCTGAGTGTTCTCTGCTTTGTTTCCTGTACTGGCTTAGAGAGTATGTCAGGTATGCTCAACCTATTTGTATAAACAGGTTTATTCTCTGGCTATGCCTGGGGTTAGCTATTTCAAACGAGATCTGGGTAGCTATCGCTAGGCATCATGGGATAAGGGGTAGCCTAAAGCCAGTAAACAGCTCTCGAGCTATAGAAGATGGCCGAGACCTAACCAGCAAGAAAGAAGGCAAAATGAAGACAACTAACATGGAACGTTATGGTAGGTACATAACTTCTTTTTTATTTGTATGAGTCTGTCCTTCAATGTTATTTTAAATATGTCCTGTGATTTTGAACTCTGCTGTCACTGTGAATAGATATTTAGTATTATCCTGTTCTTTTATTATTTATTACTAAGTATATTTAAACATTTCATTGTGGCTGATCTTTGTAGAGATATTTAACTTTTGAGTGCCTTGCTCTTGGTCTACCATTTGTATTAGTATTAGTATTAATATTGCACAGTAAAATTAGACACCTTTTCTTAAGAGCGTTAAAATAGCTGGCGAGGGGGGTCTGGTGGCAGTGATAACTACCTTATAGTCTGGGCAAAAGCGGACATAGCTAGTAAACCTGTGCCAGTCTTTCCCGTGTGTGTGTGTGTGTGTGTGTGTGTGTGTGCGCGTGTGTGTGTGTGTGTGTGTGTGTGTACGTGTGTGTGTGTACGTGTGTGTGTGTGTGTGTGTGTGTGTGTGTGTGTGTGTGTGTGTGTGTGTGTGTGTGTGTGTGTGTGTACGTGTGTGTGTGTGTGTGTGTGTGTGTGTGTGTGTGTGTGTGTGTGTGTGTGTGTAAATCAAATCTCAGACAGTGTGTGTGTCAGCTAGTTGGGCAGCGACACAAAGCACTGACTGGATAGAGAGAGAGAGTGTTGGAGGACTTGGCTTGGAACCCTGGCTAAGGACTCAACTCTATAGCTGTGCCAGTGGGGAGTCTTACTGGGGATCTGGAGAAAGAAAGTGGAACCACCCCCAGGACTGACTTTGTTCCCTTTGTACTCTTAAGTGAAATTGTGCTTGATTGTGCTTGAGGCAGAGAGCTGCATCTGGAAATACTGTGTGAGTACCTGTTATCCTCCCAGTGAATTTTCTCCACAGGTACCAATGGTAAGGAGTGAGACTACGTGATTACTGGCCCAGAGGTGAGGCATCACATATTGTTTGGTAGTAGTGGGATCACCACATCACATATTGGTGAACAGGAGTGTGGATATTGAACTCCTATAGCCTGTAAGCAGTGGTCACTAAAGAAGGTGTTTGTACTCTCAAGTGGCCACAGACTAGACATTCAGAGTTTCATATCACAATAGTTTTATTTATTTTGTGTTAGCTTAGTTAGTCAGGGAGAGCAGGCAAGGATGTCAGTGGAGGATTATTGCAAGCTGACAAGGAGGCAGTTGGCTAAGATGTGCCAAGCCAGAGGACAGGTGCATGCCAACCTGGCTAAAGGGGAAATGATTGCAGCCTTAATCACAGCTGTATCACAGACCAGCATCCATGAAGACAGCCAGACTGGCCTTGGGGATATACAGCTCTCAGAAAATGGACAGTTCAACTTTTCCTTAGAAGGCATAAAAATCCATCTGGAGTTAAAAATTGTTAATTGGAGGCCAAACATTTGGTACTAGAATCAGCAGAGAGATTATGCTGTTTGTAGGCTGAAGAAGAGGAGAAATAGATTAAATTAAAATGAGCTGAGAGACTGAGATGTCTGGAAGCTGAAGAAAATGACAGGCAGAGGCAACACAAAAAGAAATGATGACTCTTCATCAGGGTCATGAAGGTAATGGGGAAAGGAGTAACCATATCCCAGAAGCAATAACGGTCAGTAAATTTCTTTCTCAGTATCAAGAATTGATCATTTTGATACTTTTATTCATATATTTGAAAGAGTATGCAAACAGTATAATGTTGACTGAGGGCTCTGGGTACAGTTAATCACCCCACTCCTGTTTCTAAATTTTCTGATATTGATTGTTTAGACTATAACAAAGTAAAGAAATTTTTATTAAAGTATTTTAAGTTAACACCTGAAGCTTACAGAAAAGAAAGACGCAAGGCAGGTGAAAGTGTGTGTGATTATATTGCTGAGTTAAGCACTTATTTTCATAGGTGGGTCACCACTTTTGGAGGGCTGGCAGAACTTTTGGTGAGAAACAAGCCCTTAGCACTTTGCCTGAGGGCATGAGAATCTGGTTGGCAGACAGTGAATGGAACTCTACAGATGAGCTGGGGAAAAAGGGGATCTCTACTTTGCAAGCATGGCATCACAGCACAAAAAAGGGATACCCAGTGCTGCACATGGATATAAGGGAACCCATGGTGGACAGCCTAAGTCACCCCAACAGAGTCTAACAGCAACAGGAGAAGCCACTAGTTCAGGTACACAACCAGGATCAGGGGTTAAATGTTTTAAATGTAACCAGTGGCACCATGTATCATATAGATGTCCATGGAGGCAAGGTGGGGAACAAAAGATAGGGGAGCCAGCAAGTGGGAATAGCAGAATGCCTGTGATAAGTTGTCTGGAGACAACAAAGGTACCAGACTACCAAAAGAGGTTATATCCTATCTTAGTAGATGGAAAACATACCACTGCTAAGAGAAACACAGCCTCTGACCTAACTATTGTGAAGCCTGCAATGGTTAAACAGGAGCACTACTAGCTTGGGCAGTCTACTCCAGTCAGAGCTTTAGGAGGGACCCCATTCCAAATACCTTTGGCTAGGGTTCACTTTGACTGGGAGGTTGGAAAAGGAAGCAAGCAAGTAGGTATGTTTGATGATATCCCTGCAGATGTCTGAATAGGAAATGATTTTGATCATGCAGTATCTTGTGTGCATGAACTGACAGTCGGGCTTGGAGACAGGCATGTGGGTCTGGTAGCCTGGGGGGAACTCAGACAAACCACACACTTGAAGCCAGGATTGGTGAGGTGGCTACTTCAGGGTGGGAGCTACCCTGTAGCAGTGAGACTGAAGGTGAGCCACAGCTGCTGGTGGGTACTGATGTTCCCTTGGACAGAGTAATTGCCAGGTCAGAGGTGAGTAGTAGTGTCCAGGCTGACAGTGAGGCACCTTTGTCAGAGGATACCAGACTTCCTGTGGAAGAGGAGCTGGGAAGGGTTACAAAGAGAGAGTTGAGACAGGCTCAGCTCTTAGACCCTACATTACAAGGCTTGAGAGAGGTAGCTAGAGAGGCACGTGATTCTCAATGAAAAGGGGATTCCGTATACTGGAATAAAGGTTTACTGTATACAGACTAGACCCCTGAGGGAGAGCTAGAGGGTGAGAGAATACAGCAGTTGGTAGTGCCCAGAGTCTACCATCTGGCACTGTTGGTCATAGACCATGACATTCCTTTTACAGGTCATATGGGCATAAAACATACCAAGAGATGTATTATGCAGAACCTTTATTGGCGTTGGATTGCAAGTGATGTAACAGGGTACTGCAGGACCTGTGAGCAGTGCCAAAAAGTAGGCAAGGCAGGAGGCAGGGTCAAAGCTCCTTTGGTGCCTTTGCCTGTGATTGAGGAGCTGTTTCAGAGGGTAGCTATGGATATTGTGGGGCTGCTGAGTACCCCAAGTTCCACAGGGAAGAAGTATATCCTAGTGGTAGTAAATTATGCTACCTGATACCCTGAGGCAATAGCTCTGTCCTCCATTGAGGCAGAGAAGGTGGCAAATGCTTTACTAGAGATTTTCAGCAGGGTAGGTTTCCCAAGAGAGAGATACTGTCTAACAGAGGTGCCAATTTCTTGTCAGACCTGCTGGCTTGTCTGTGGAAGCACTGTGAGGTGAAGCACCTAAAGACCACCCTCTACCATCCCCAGATGGTCTTGTGGAGAGGTTAAACTCTACACTAAAGACTATGCTACGGGCATTTGCAGACCAGTTTAAGAGAGAGTGGGACAAATACTTGCCCCATCTGCTGTTTGTATACAGAAAGGTACCCCAGGAATCCACACGTTTTTCATGCTTCGAGTTGCTGTATGGGCATCGAGTTAGGGGACCTCTAGATTTCATTCATGATGAGTGGTAGGGTGAGTGTGAATTTCAGAGGGAGTCTGTTGTGTCTTATATCCTAAACTTCAGGACAAGGCTCAGTGAACTCATGGGCTTGCCCCAGGAAAACTTGGCAGGAGCCAAACAGCAAAAACAGGTCTGGTATGACAGGAATGCTGGAGCGAGAGAGTATGCTGTGCGGCAGCATGTTAGGGTTCGCATTCCTGTCAAACACAATAAGCTGCAGGCAGCTTGGGAGGGACCCTTAAAGGGGTAAGGAAGGTCAGTGATTTTAACTACATGGTATAACTGCTGGTAAGGAGGAAGGGGCATAAATTGATGAAAACTTACTGTGACAGGGAGGCCCTTGCAGTAGGAGGCAGAAGGAGTCTTATGGGGATCTATGGCTACAGGGAGCCAGCCAGCAAAATTCCAAGTTACTATAGTGGAGCCTAGGGTTGCAGGCATATGACATGACAGTACAACACTGCAATGGGTTCAGCAATACAAAGGCAGATGGAATCTTAAGACAGGGAATAGGGTAATATATTCCCAAATAGACTTATTTATCTCATGCCGCATTTCTCAAGGGTCACTTGAAAAACTGGCTTGAGTCTTCAAATGGGGAGAGATGTGACGATGGAAGGTACTGCCAGCACAGCTAGCTGGAATTCTGTAAATAATTTATATGTCCTTTGTCAATATCAAACTGATCTATAAAAGATGCTTCTGTTACAAATGTACTAGGACTGTATGTCATGTATATATCATACTGATTTGTACAGATGTTTGTGTTGAAAATGTATTTGCAAAGTGTTTGTGTTTAAATGTATCAACAGTGTGTCCTACTGGAGAAAACAGAAATATACATGCACTATTGTAACTGTTTAAATGTATATGCTTTAACATAGGAAACTGGAAGACAAGAGGTTAACCTCAGTCCAGCTAACTTTAAAATCAATCTGAAATTAAATCACTTTACGGACTAGGCCATAAAGATGCTATCTCACAGGATTCACTGTAGCCAGAGACACCAAGTCTGTACTAAGAAGCTTTCTGCATTGTCTTTTGGGTAAACTAATTACTACTCTGGAAGCATGGAGGTATGAAATTATTTTAGGACTTCCAGCACCTGCCACAGATCTGAGCAAAAGCCCTTGTGTGTATATTTTTACAGGTAGGTGCTAAATCCTGCCAGCTTCCAGCAATGGGGTTTACATGGGAACTACTAGTCAGATGATCAGAAGTGATGTCATTCTGCAATCTATCCCAGAAGTAATATTTTAGATATTATTTTTTGAAGTCTCTTAGTGAGACGGCCTGACTAGAGAGACTGATCACGTATTTCACCTTGCCTTCACCAAGTAAGTTGTTAGAGAATAGTATAATTCTCTACGATTCAGTCAGGAATACAGTGAAGGTTAGTTTAGATATTGTTTTTCTTTATTTGTCTTAGTCTGTCCTTCAGTGTTATTTTAAACATTTCCTGTGATTTTGAACTCTGCCACAGTGAATAGATATTTAGTATTGTCTTGCTCTTTTTATTTATTATTAAGTATATTTAAACATTTCGTTGCGGCTGATTTTTGTAGAGATATTTAAGTTTTGAGAGTATTTGCGTATTTATTTGGTGACACTGTGTGGGCCACTGCTAACATCCTTGCTCTTGGTCAAGCTACCATTTGTATAAGTATTAATATTACACAATGAAATTGGACACCCTTTGTTAAGGGCCTTAAAGTAGCTGGCAATGGGTTCTGGTGACAATGATAACTACCTTATAGTCTGGGCAAAGGGGGCATAGCTAGTAAACCTGTGCCATCCTTTCCCAGGTGTGTGTGTGTGTGTGTGTGTGTGTGTGTGTGTGTGTGTGTGTGTGTGTGTGTGTGTGTGTGTGTGTGTGTGTGTGTGTGTGCAAATCGAATCTCAAAGAGTGTGTGTGTCAGCTACTTGGGCAGGGACACGAAACACTGGTTGGACAGAGAGAATATTGGAGGACTTAGCTTAGAACCCTGGCTAAGGACTTAACTCTATAGCTTTACCAGTGGGGAGACTTATTAGGGATCTGGAGAAGGAGAGAGGAACCAGCCCCCAGACTGACTGTATTCCCTGTGTGCTCTTAAAATTGTGCTTGATGCAGAGAGCTGCATCTGGAGATACTGTGTGTGCATCTGTTCTCATCCCAGTGAACGTTCCCCACATGTGCCAGTGGTGAGGATTAAGGCTCCTTGATTACCGGTCCAGAGGTGGGGCATCACAAGATGTATTAAAAATCACTACAGTAGAAGATCATCCATGAGAAACTCCATTCTAAAGAACCTGATAAATTCATGAAAAGCAATATTCAACAAGCAACTTAAGGAAGCAGTTAATTACTGATTCCCTTAAAATGTATCTGCTTTTTTAATTTATTTATTCTTTGTTGACCATGTTAAGCTCATCGGTACAGCATACATGGTAAGTTTTGCCA
The DNA here is from genome assembly GCF_019279795.1 of Protopterus annectens. Classification (NCBI taxonomy): domain Eukaryota; kingdom Metazoa; phylum Chordata; order Ceratodontiformes; family Protopteridae; genus Protopterus; species Protopterus annectens. Next base: position 67,810,934 of record NC_056751.1, read on the forward strand.
ATTTGTGAGAAATCTCAGTTTATAAAACAACCTGATGTCCTTAGCATTCAAGTAACTGCAACATTTGCCAAACAACAATGAAGATAATGGGTAAAAAAGGTTGCAGAGAAAATCCAGAAAGCAAACAACAAACAGGAAGACCACAGATAAATTAGAGTCTTTGCTGTATACCTTAAACCTTCTTTCTCAGACGATGTCTTAGGGTTACACTTTTGCTGTACTGATGATCCCATAAAGAGAGCAAAACATGTCATGCCTACAGCTAGTGAGATTTGACTTTAAAAACCTAAATGCATCATTAAGGACTTTAAAAATGTAAACAGTCAGTAGGCCTTTAGAAGCCTTAGAGTTGGAGCACTTAAATCACCTTAAGGGGTCATTTTCATACTTGTGAACATCCCATGGGCCTCCGAAGGAGGCTTAAGGAATGAAGACTGGTTTATCTGTATTTTTTCTGTTTGTTGTTGATTTTTGGCTTTTCTGTGTGACCTTCTTACCCTTTGTCTTGATTGCCTCCATTTCTTTATCATCTATGTACACAGTGAAATTTAAAGAAATTCAGTGACAACAAACCAACCTCGTAACACAAGCTGTTTTTTTAATTGCTGAAATGCTTCTTCAGATTCCGGGATCCACCTGATTTTATTGGGAAGTTTTCCTTATAAGATTTTAGTCTGGGATCCACCTGATTTTATTGGGAAGTTTTCCTTATAAGATTTTTAAGGACACATGCAATAGAGGGAAACTGGGGTATGGATTTCCTATAATAACCTGCAAGGCATAAAAAGGCCCTTCCTCATTTCTTTGGGGAATGTTACCATTACTTAACAGCTTCAGCCTTTTCCTTTTGGGATATAATAGCTCCTTCCCAATTTCCTTCTGCAAATACTGCACCTATATAATTCTCAGTTTACACTTCTGGGCATTAGCCATAAGCCCAGCTTACCTTACAAGATCTATGATGGCTTGGACTATGGGAAGATGCGAATCCCAGTCCTCAAATGGATGATCACAACATAGGGATGGTAAAGCATAGGAGCTGGAGCCCCTTGGAAGCTAAAAAGAACAGTGTACAGAAATAATCATTCAGCCATTGAGAGGACAAGTTGTCCTTAACCTCATTAAGGGAATCTGCCCAAAAATATCTGTGAGATCCAAGTTGGTCAAAAACTTAGACTTCCATAGCTGCTCTGACCTCATTAACCCAGAATGCATGGGAGTTGTCAAACTGGAGGCACTGCTGATTTTCCAGAAGTCATTACCAAATCAGATAGTGTCATCCAGGGTTTTAGAACCAGAACTATTGAAATTTTCCATTCATAGGTTCATAGGTTCATACTAGGCTATCTGCCCTAGGGCATTTATAAGCCTAGCCAGAGTGTGTATGGCTTTCGCCACCCATTTTAAATTAATTTTGCTATGCCCTTTTTCGAGGTTAGTATACTGCGCTTCTGTCTAACAGTGACACAAAAGTGATACCCGGGGTAAACCTACAATCTCCCATCCACTCATCAAGATTCCTCATGAAGAGAGTCAATGAGGGACTTTGCCTAACCTGGACTGGGATTTTATTCCAGAGTGAAGGGAGCCTCTGGGTTATGAATCTGTCCCTCCAGCATGTCCTATTTATTTCAGTGCTGAGGTTTAAGTCCCTCGAGCCAGAGCTCGATGGGATTTGGATTTTCTGAGGTGCAGCATGTCCATTAATTCCAAGTTGGACATGGCTTTATAAGTCAGGCACAGATCGCCTCTGAGCAGGCGGTATGCCACTGAGTAGAGCTGGAGTTTCTTTAACCGGCAGCATACGGCATCTGTTTGAGCCCCTTGATCCTCTTGGTGAGGTACTTTTGGGGTCTTTCCAGTTGCTGCAGGTGTCTGGTAAGGTACATCCCAAAAGGGGCATTGTACTCAATTATGGGCCTGATGAGGGATGAGTAAAGAGGCACGATGACCTCCCCTGATCTAGATGTGAATCCCTTCATGATTAGATGGGCTATATAAAATGTTTTTCTAACCACTTTGGCCACGTGGTTGTCAAATGAGAGATTGTTATCAACTTGGGTCCCCAGGTCCCTAATTACTTCTTCTGTACTTAATGGATTACCACCTATGTGGTAATTTGTGGGCACTTTGTTTTTGCCAAAGGGGATGACTATACACTTTTTGGCGTTTAGCTTGAGGCCATGGCTCTGGCACCAGTTGTCTGTTTCTATGAGGCCCTTTTGGAGGATGCTTGTGTCAGCTGGAGAGTCTATTATGGTGCCCAGTTTGCAGTCATCTGCGAACTTGGTCAGCCACAGTCTTTCCATGTTGGCCTGTACCTCCGAGAAATATATACCGAACAAGAGAGGTCCCAAGACTGAGCCTTGTGGGACGCCACTTGTAACTGGTTTGGAGTCTGACATGGCTCCAGCTATTCTAACCATGTGGGTTCTGTCCTTGAGCCAGTTTGCAACCCATCTAGTGACATAGGGGTTTATATTTAAGCTGGTGAGCTTATCTATAATGCCCGAGTGGGGTATTGTATCAAGGCTTTTGCGAGGTCCAGGTAGGCTGTGTGGACCACCTTCCCCTTGTCAATGGCCTTGGTGACTGTTTCAAAGAAATTGACCAGGTTTAAGAGGCAGGATCTGCCCTTAACAAAGCCGAACTGGGTAGGATCCAGTGTCTGTAGGTCCCCAATATCTTTATTTATAAGGTCCATGATGATCCTTTCCATAGCTTTGTAGACCAAGCTAGTGAGACTTATGGGGCGATAGTTTCCAGGATCCATTGAGGCACCACCTTTGTGGAGAGGGACCACTGTTGCTGTACGCCACTCTTTGGGTACATATCCTGTAGTAAGGCTGAGATTGAACAGTAGTTTTAGGTTTGGGTTTAGCTCTTCTTGGAGTTCATGTAGGACGCAGCCCGGGACACCGCCTGGTCCCATTGATGCTGTGTTTCTTGCTTTGGAGGGGGCAGATCTTACCTGAGCAACTGAGATGTCAGGGGCAGCACTCTGCTGGGATAGATATTAGCCCTTTGGTGGGGAGGGGGAGTTTGCACTGAACCTGTCAGCTAGAATGTTGGCAATGTCTGTGGGTTCGGTGTATTTTTGTCATTTTGGACTAATTCTGAGCATATCTGGGAATTCCCACCCAGGTTCCTAACATAACTAAAGAAAGCCTTGTGATTATCCTTAGTGTCCTGTGCAATTTTTCTCTCAAGCTGGCCTTAGACGATTTTATGAGTGCCCGTAGTTTTTGCTAATACTGATCAGAGATGCCTTCCTTTGGGATTTTGCTCTGTCATGTAGTATCTTCCTCCTTCTATTGTATAGTTTGTTTATGGTTGGGGTCCACCAGACAGGACGCCTGCCTTTGGAGGATTGGGTCTTTGTTTTATTTGGGATTGATGATCCATGCATTCCTGAAGGTGTTCATAGAATGCTTTATAAAGGATTTTGTGGTCTGGGTCAGATATCCAGAGGCCGGGGCTTTGAAGGATTCCACCTCGGTTTTGAGGAGTGTGAAATTTGCTTTAGAGAAGTTTTTCACTGTGGTTTTCTGGGCATGGGGTGGGGTCGGGATGTGAATATCCAGTGAGATTAGTTTATGGTCTGATCTTACCAGTGAGGGATACATTTCTGGTCTGGAGCATAGAGTCCCCATGTTGGTGATGATCAGGTCCAGTATGTTTTCCCCTCTTGTGGGAGTGGTAACAAGTTGTTCCATAGCATTTGAGTTTATAAATTCTAGGAACCTTTGGGCTAGGGTGTTGGAGCTAGAGTAATGCTCCCAGTCTATGGTTGGGTAGTTGGTCACCCAATATAATGGTGTTTGGAGAGACCTTCATATTTTCCAGTGTTCTCAGGAAGGCCGAGTGGGGTTCCTGGGTTTGGGAGGGTGGTCTGTAGCAGGCTATAAACTGGAAGGCAGTTTTACCCACTGTTCGTTGCACATGGATAGTCTCTGATGCTTCATGCTGTGCCACCAACCTGGAGGTGTGGGTATCTTTGACGAATATTGATACTCCCTCCTTTGTGGTTCGGTCCAAGTTTTGGGGCCGAAAAGCATGGTATGAGGTATAACCTGGTAGTGCTGGGGTGCTCTCGAGAGCCTTGAACCAGGTTTCTGTTACTGCACAGATATCGATGTTCTCCATGCTAAGGAGAGTTTCGAGTGAATGCATCTTGAGGTTTAGACTTCTGGCTGAGTAGCATTACTCTTAGTTTCTTATCCCTTGTGATACCTATGGAGGTGGGTTTGTCTTTGAGCCTTGCCTAAAAAGGCACTATGGGGTAGCAAGAGCCTTTGCCAATATCCGAAAGCCCAGGGTGACAGGTGCAAGCCGCCCCTAGCTAAGCATCGTGGTTTGTCGAGCATGTCATCCCAGGCTGACAGGCATTGGATCCCCTTTGAATGACACCAATACTTAAGCCAATTGTTGAAATTGATAATCTTGTCTTCATACTGTGGCATCATTCTTGGTGAGGGTAAGATGCTACTCAAGGTCAGGGTCATACCGGCCTGGGCTACATGCCCAGAGAGCTCCTCTTTCTCTTTTCATGTAGTCCAGGGAGGTACGTCTCAGGTCATTCACACCAGCATGGACAATGACTGAGTCATATTTGTACTTGCCTTGGAGTGACCTGAGTGCTTGTGTTATGTGGCGGATCCTATCACCCGATAGGCAGCTCACCGTGACCTTCTCCTTGTTCAGCCTGGTGAGCGGGACGTTAGTGTGCCTGATGATAGAGTCACCTATTACAAGTGTATCAGGTGTGTTGTTTAGCCTTAAGGGCTGTGACTGTTCGGCACACTGGCTTTGTGAGCTATGTGTTGCATGTGTTTTGTTTTAGGGTAGTGGTTGCTTGAGTGTCTGCTTTAGAGGTCTATGCTGCTTAGGCAGATTTTTATTTAGAGCCTCCAAGTATGTTTTTGTGTGTTTATGTGTTTGGTTTGCTGTCGTGGTAGGTCTATGTGAGACTGGAATTGTAGTGAGTGTGGTTTCCTTCTCCTCCTGACTGGTTACGCCAGTACTGAGTTGAGAGAGCTTAGCCTCCAGTTTGGATATATGGTTGCATCTCTCACATGTGTTGGAATTTGTTGGGAGGAGGAGAGGGTTGTCTGTGTACATTAGGCAGTTTTAACATTGCCTCAAGATTCCCAGGTTCACCAGCTGGACCGGAGAGGAGATTGACAACTGACCTTTGAACATGCTAGAATAGTATTGGGAATTCCTTTATAATTGAAAAAAAGGGCCAATGGGGAACAAGTTACTCAAGGGGAGTTTGTTAGGGTGTAGTGCTTTTAATTTTTTAGTGCTGACTTATATAATTGCTTTAGTGAGCAAGTGCTAGGCTTTAGCATAGGAATAGGGTGTTTATTATGAAAACTAGATCAGTTCCAAGGCTCAAACCCAAATAAGCAGCGCTGCTTGATGAAGCGCTATGCACAAAATCACGCAAAGCTGCGCTACAGTGGGTTTTATACAGGCGGACTTGAAAGAGCTAGAAATTGGCCCAAAACAGCCAACAGACTACCAGATTCCTGTGCTGGGAACACTCCTCCAGGGACAGATAGCCTGCTCCAAGCTCCCCACTGCCACTGGTGAACAAAGAAGCCTCCCTCTATCCAAGAAAGGAAATGGCAACACAGGAACTTTCCAAAAGTCCAGAATACAGCAAAGCCTGTATTTGGCCTACTCTAGGTCAGGAAAGATGGGAAACAAGGATAACTTTTTTTTTCTTTTTTGCAACAAACAGCAGGAAATTGCAATAAATATTTAACACAGGCTAGCACACTTGAGTGTGTAGCCTCAATAAGTAAATGCAACAAACAGGACAAACTTTAAAAGTGCAGGTGCAAAAACAACTTTAGACAGTTTAAAACAGTTCAAGAAGCAGAAATATTTGCAGTTTAGCTAGATCGGACAGTCGCCCAGGTAGTAGCAGGAAAAAACACTTTTATCAGGTTAGCAGTCACTCTTTTAGCCTCTCTGCTGCTAGCACCACTCTGCAGGACCACGAGGAGCTTGGCTGAGTAGTAACAAGCGCAAAAACCTCGCCAAAGTGGGTTTTATACAGGGGGATTTGAAAGAGCTAGAAATTGGCCCAAAATGGCCAATAGACTACCAGATTCTTGTGCTGGGAACACTCCTCCAGGGATAGATAGGCTGCTCTAAGTTCCCCACTGCCACTGGTGAACAAAGAAACCTCCCTCTATCCAAGAAAGGAAATGGACAACACAGGAACTTTCCAAAAGTCCAGAATACAGCAAAGCCTGTATTTGGACTACTCTAGGTCAGGAAAGACGGGAAACAAGGATAATTTTTTTTTTTTCAACTACCCAAACATTGACTGGGAGCACTACTCAAGCCCCAGCACCTTAGCCCAAAGGTTCCTGGAAATTATAAACTCAAATGCTATGGAACAACTAGTCACCACTCCCACAAGAGGGGACAACATACTAGACCTGATCATTACCAACATGGGGACTCTATGCTCCACACCAGAAGTATATCCCTCATTGGTAAGATCAGACCATAAATTAATTTCACTGGATGTCCACATCCTGACCCCACCCCCAGCCCAGAAAACCACAGTGAAAAACTTCTCAGAAGCGAACTTCTCACTTCTCAAAACCGAAGTGGAATCCTTCAAGGCCCCAGGGCCAGTGGAAACTACGGCCCAAACTGCAGAATCTTATATAAACGCATTCTACGGACATCTCCAGGAATGCATGGATCATGCTATCCCAAACAAAACCAAGACCCAATCATCCAAAGGCAGGCATCCAGTCTGGTGGACCCCTGCCATAAATAAACTGTACAACAGAAGGAGGAAGCTACTACATGATAGAGCAAAATCCCTAATAGGGAAGGCATCTCTGATCAGTACTAGCAAAAAATTATGATCCCTCATAAAATCCTCCAAGGCCAGCTTCGAGAGAAAAATTGCACAGGACACCAAAGACAATCATAAGGCTTTTTCAGTTATGTTAGAAACCTGGGATGCAACTCCCAGACTTGTTCTGAGTTGATTCTAAACGACAAAAATACACTGAACCCACAGACATCGCCAATATCCTGGCAGATAGGTTCAGTGCAAACTTCTCCACCCTCCCCCAAAGAGCAAGTATCTATCCCGGCAGAGGGCTGCCTCCCAAACATCTCTGATGCTCAGGTGAAGGCTGCCCTCTCCAAAGCAAAAAACACTGCTTCCATGGGACCAGATGGCGTCCCAGGTTGCGCCCTACATGAACTCCAAGAGGAACTAATCCCTCAAATAAAACAGCTATACAATCTCAGCCTCACTACAGGATATGTGCCCACAGAATGGCGTACAGCAACAGTGGTCCCACTCCACAAAGGTGGAGCCTCTACGGACCCTGGAATCTATTGCCCCATAAGCCTGACTAGCTTAGTCTGCAAGGCTATGGAGAGGATCATCATGGAGCTCATAAACAAAGACATTGGGGACCTACAGACACTAGATCCTACCCAGTTCAGCTTTGTCAAGGGCAGATCCTGCCTTTTGAACCTGGTTGACTTCTTCGAAACAGTCACCAAAGCCATAGATGAAGGGAAGGTAGTCCACACAGCCTATCTGAACCTTGCAAAGGCATTTGACACAATACCCCACTCGGGCATCATAGATAAGCTATCCAGCTTAAATATAAACCCCTGTGTCACAAGATGGGTCGCAAACTGGCTCAAAGACAGAACCCACAGAGTGAGAGTTGCTGGAGCCATGCCTGACTCGAAACCGGTCACAAGTGGCGTCCCACAGGGTTCTGTCCTGGGACCAGTCTTGTTCGGTATATACTTTTCCAAGGTACAGGCAAACGTGGGAGGACTATGGCTCACCAAGTTCGCAGACGACTGCAAACTGGGTGCCATAATCAACTCTCCAGCTGACACACACATCCTTCAAAAAGGTCTCACAGAGACAGATAACTGGTGCCAGTGCCATGGTTTAAAGCTAAATGCCAAAAAATGTATAGTCATACCCTTTGGCAAAAACAATGTGCCCACAAATTACCACATAGGCGGAAACCCATTAAGTACAGAGAAAGTTATTAGGGACCTGGGGACCCAAGTTGATAGCAATCTCTCCTTTGTAAACCACATTGCCAAAGTGGTTAGAAAGACCTTCTACATAGCCCACCTCATCACGAAGGGTTTCACATCTAGATCAAGAGAGGTAATCGTGCCCTTTATTCATCCCTCATCAGGCCCATCATAGAATACAATGCCCCTTTTGGGATGTACTTTACCCGACACCTGCAGCAATTAGAAAGACCCCAAAAGTACTCACCAAGAGGATCAAGGGTCTCAAACAGATGCCATATGCTGCTCGGTTAAAAAAACTCCAGCTCTACTCAGTTGCATACCGCCTACTTCGAGGCGATCTATGCCTGACATACAAAGCTATGTCAAATCCAGAATTAATGGACATGCTCCACCTCAGTAAATCTAAATCCCTTAGAGCCACACGCTTGAGGGACTTGAACCTCAGCACAGAAATAAATAGAACTTGCTGGAGGGACAGGTTCATAACCCAGAGGCTCCCTTCGCTCTGGAATAGAATTCCAGTTCATGTGAGGCAGAGCACCTCACTGAATCTCTTCAAGAAGAATCTCGATAGGTGGATGGGGGATCATAGGTTTGTCCCAGGGATTTCTCCCGTGTCACTATTGGACAGAGGCACAGTAAACTAAACCTTAAAAAGGGCACAGTATACTCAAATCAAGGGGTGGCGTAAGCCATAAAGAATCGAGCTAGGCTTATAATTGCCCCAAGGCAGATAGCCTAGTATGAACCTATGAACCTATGAAATGCTGACAGAGATGACATATACTCTTAGAAATTAAAGGAGTGCCCTGATCTGTCAGAATGTCCTTTGGTATACCTAAGTTGGAATACAACAGCATAAGTCCTTTTGCTATTGCTGTATTGTTAACTTTTCTAAGAATGACTAGAAATTTAGCTAGACTGGAATCCCATTCTCTTTGCACACCTTGAAAAATAGAATGTTTTGCCTCCTGTCCTACCTCAGCAGTTATCAGGATGTCTGTTTCCCACTCCTACCTCTGGAATGGCAATGCATGCCAATATTCTGTGGAATACTCTTGTGTGCTTTGTGTGGCAGGGAGTTCTTTTTCTCTTTTGAGTGCTCTCTCTTCCTTGTCTTCCTTACTTTTCTGTTGTTTTTTTGTATGTACCTTTTTTCTCCCCTTCTGCCATACTTGACAACTGTACCAGTGCCCCACATCCTTCATTGATTCTACCACATCTCCAGTCATCCCTTGTCCAATGCCTGCAATTTTTTGCTGGAGCCAGCAAGGATCATAAGGGCATCCTGAAGAGAGAATGATGTCCTACATTGATCTGTTTTCCCCTTATTCCCTACCCTGTTTCTTATCCCCTCCACATGCAGCTTCGTGGTCTGGGTCAGGAGCAGGCATGCAAAGTTTTTTATGTCATATCGCCCAACTACTGCAGCTGCTCATCTATGCCTCCTCCCCAACATACTCCACTGGGAATCATAACAGGAAACTTCCACAAGTCTGCACCCCTTCCCCACAGGATGGGCAAGTACATCCTCCCTGCCACTCTGTCAGTTACCGAGCCAGTAAATGAACCCAAATTCATAGGCCATCATCAGATAATTATCCCTCTATGCCACTGTAGTGGCATTCTTCCCTGCTTTTTCCAGGGCTTCCTCTTTAGCTATATTAATCTCTTTTCTCTTATGTATTATACCACTATTTGGTACTTCTAGCCCTTCTTTACAAATGGGTAGTTCTTCCTCATCCAAACTTATCTATATCTTGGTTCTCAGGATCATCAATTGTTATCCTTATGACTTCTTACATTATGGATCATTAAAGGTGTAGATTTGTCCCCATCTGGGATTGAGAAAGTTGATGGTATCTGACTTGACACTATATCTTTACCTTGAATAGCCCTTTGTTGACTAACATTCTCACTTTTAAATTGCCTCCATAAATCCTCAAAAAAGTGAAGTCCTTCCTGATTAGCAGATATCTGGTGAGGTAGGGTATGATGGATACTGGGTGCAGTACTGTCCCAAAACTAATCTCTGTTTCAGCCTGAGCATCAGGGTAACATCTGTTTTCCCTGTGAATGCAAATAACCCCTGTAGATTTTGTGATTTTTTTTTTGTTGCCTACAGATGCGTTATCCTTTATGAGTGTAATTGTACTAATGGAATCTATTAACCATAGTATCTCTGTTCCATTTACCATTATAACACATTTAATTAGTTTCACAGAGGACAATAACATAATGCACACTTGACTAGACTAGCTGAAGCCCTGCTCCATTCAAATGCTCCCTTGTTAACTGTATGTTTCCCCATTTCAGTATTTAGCAAAATGTTATTTTCTCCAATCCCTGTCATCTTTGAAATAGCATTATTTTATGAGACACCTCCTTTTACATTTTTTGTAAGACTGTTTCTCAACTAATGTAATGAAGCTTGGGGAGTCTGATTGATACACCCATTTCTTAATAGTTGATGGCAAAGTTCATTTAAATCTATCTATAACAGCAATCTCCCATGTAGCATATTTACTGTTTAAGATCTCTGAGTATTACCACAGTTTTACAATGTACTGTAATTCAGATAATCGTGCTGTTAACTATATTATTCCTAACAAAAGTCAAGTCATGGAACCTTAATAACATAAGTTTCAACTATAACTCCTGCTCTTATAAGCAAACATTTCTTTATCTTATTAAGGTCATTACAGTTTGAGTTTAGTGTGTCTATAAAGGCAGTGAGGGGTTTACCGTTCCTCCATGTTGTGAGCTGCAAGTATCCAAACCCGTCATCCCTAGTCTAATCCTTCTTGGTTGAGTTATGCTCAGTGGTAACCAAACAGCCTTCTAGGTCTTAAGCAGAGGCAGATCTCGCTGTTGAGAAATCACCTTGGCTACCCCAACCATACAGTTAGCAGCAGTAGCTGCTGTCTGTAATGGATGCTCTGTGATAGTCATCTCTTAGGCTGCTGGCTTCTCTCCTTGAGACCATTAGCTTGAATCCTTAACACACCCTTCCAGATCACAAGATGACCCATATTTTTACCACAGCACCACTGGGAAAATGAAATGTGAAAATATATTTCTTCAGTTATTACAGAGAATTGCAATTGCTGTACTTTGCAATGACAGGTGGAATCTGAACTTCAGAAAACTGCAGTTTGTAGTTTCAACACACCTCTGCATCCATAAATGTGGACTTTAGACAAAAGACACTCAGTCTTTTGATAAAAATCACAGTTCTTTTGTTCAAAGGACAAATGCATAGGCTGATTTCACCAAAAGGGAAAACATTTAAAGTAAAGCAATATGTGCAGACACAACAGTCGATCACCTTCCTGGGGCAAGTGACTAATGCACATAGCTCTTGTGCTTATAAGCAGTAACCAAAACTTAGAAGATCCCAGTTTCTAACAGTACTTTGTGTTAGTCTGTCACAAGGAATCTGTGCTCCTGTTTATGTCACCAGGACCTCCACTGTTATAACAATTGCTCTGTGCTGAGCCCTGTGACTTTCTTAGCAGTGTTCTCTGGCACTGGCATTTTTTTCACACAGGTATTTACCAGACCTCTCTGGATCTTTTCTTCAGAACAACGTCTGTCTTTTGTTTCTGTCATCACCATAAATTGGTTAAAAAACACAAAAAGAAAAATCTAGCAAAGCTAGACTTTCCACTGTGTGCTATAAACCTCTTGTATCAGAGGCGACATGGGATATAGACATAAACGTAAAAGAAAAACTCTTGGACATTCAGAATTGGTTCTTCTTCTTTCGGCTTTTCCCGGTTAGGGGTTGCCACAGTGGATCACCTGTCCGCTCATGATTGGCAGTGGAGTTTTACGGTGTCGAGTTGCCAGCCCAACCTTCCACAGAAGGCACACACATGCATACACTCACACCTAGGGCCAATTTAGAGTGTCTAAGCCACCTACAGCATGTCTTTAGGATGTGGGAGGAAACCGGAGCACCTGGAGAAAAGCCACGCGACCACAGGGAGAACATGCAGACTCTGCACAGAAGGCACCCCAGCTGAGAATCGAACTGGAGAACCTCTTGCTGCAAGGTGGCAACGTTAACCGCTGCACCACCGTGGCCACTCTGGACATTCAGAATTGCTGTTTAGCTGAAATACCTGATATCCTTAAAGGGCATGTCACCTTTGACAGAAGAGGTTTAAGGTATAACATAGTGAAAAGTCTAGCATTGCTAGATTTTTATTTTTGTGTTTTTTAACCAATTGGTTTTCCTGTGTGACCTTTTTACTCACTGTTTTAGTTCATCACCATAAATAGGAGAAGGCTTGCACCAGAGATCACTTCCCTCCTTAACACAAGTATTTCCCCTTAAAGGGACCATGTTTTCCTTCACTGTACATTGCATTGTATTATATTCAAGAAATACAAGCAGATCTTTTCTTTATCCTTAACAGCAGATATATATCCATTATTACATACCCACTATACTGCGGTACACCAATTATGCCGGTGAAATGCCAGATTTAGCCTTGTTGTAGTGGAGAATTCCACACTATGTTATATAAACACATTGAATTACTGAACTGTCAACAAGAAACATATCGAGGAAATTCCACTGAAAGCTTCAATTGATGGTAACAATAATTTGTCAAGCATGTCTTACTGGGCTGCACAACCATAACTGCATAAAACACTCAGAAACAGATGTTGACATAGGGGCTTCACCATCCCCACCACTCCCCCCAAATGCTTCCCTTTTACTTAAATATATTAAACCCACAATCACACAGTCATAGAGACAAGAAAAAAAATCACACAGAGTAAATAATTGCCAGTGGCAATGTAACAACTGCATCAGCGATGAGTCCTGTGCACAACCATACACTACATGCAATTGAAGTCTGCAAAAAAGCTATTGACTATAACAGTACTCAATAACTGATAGGAAAAAAACACACACATGAGGGTGCGCGCGAGCGCACATACACACACACACACACACACACACACACACACACACACACACACACACACACACACACACACACAATTTAATGATAACATTGAACATTTCCTAACCACAAACATTGTTCTGTGTGGTATATTTAATGCATCATATATATGTGAACAGCTTCATAGTTATTTTAGATATTTTAGATATTTATTAAACAATCATTTGTACAAAACCACTTTTTCTGTCTGTGTGTTCACTGTTCATTATATACACTAACATTAGAATCTGTATAACACAAATATACTTCCATGCATGTTTACAGTTTCAGAAAAGTAAAGGAAATAAAGAACTGCATGGGATATATAAAGGAAAGTTGCACAGCTTATGTCATCACTTTTGACAGCACTAGTCATGTGTGGGTTCCTTACAAAGAAGATAGAGGGCCTTTGAAAAATCAAGTCAGTAAATCGTATACAAAAGGGGCTAATCTAAATGTTATGATTTAATGTTACTGTGTTTGATTGCCATTAATTTATTACTATGTAAGCACCTTACATAACTGTACCGTACACACAGGCCATGTCACTTAATTCTTATGTATGCACTATTACAGTCATCCCAGAAAACCTCGGCTACTTAATTTCCTAACCTCTCTCACATATAAATTCATACTTACAACTTCCCTATCTGGCTATCCATCTACTGTTAGAAGATCTGGTGTTGCAGCTCTTTGTGTTCTACAATTTCTACTCTCTCCACTGCTAAAATTTCCCTCTGTTCTTGTATGTACTATGTCCACTGTTTTGGCTGGACCACATTTACCTCATCTATAACACCTGTAGTGTGCAACCCATACTACTGAGCCTACTTCTTTTTAAAACTTCTTGTAAATATATGTACATTTTTTATACCTATGTTATGTCCCTATAATGTATAATTTAGTTGTACCTTGTATGTAACTTGGGCCTAGCCTGAAAATGGTTATATTTGATCAGTGTTCTACTCTGGTAAATAAAATAAAATAAAAAGAAATAATAGGACCATTCCTAGAATATAGATTCCTACCCTCCTTCTTCTGGTCTTTGCTTACTTTATAGGTTTTTGGAGTCCTTGAGTACAGTTTGATCTGCTTGTTATGGACCTTATATTTGTTATGCTTATGCATTTTATTGTTGTTCTTCAGCCTTTTACAGGTTGGTTATTAAGCCTTTGTGTTATGTGGAACATGATAATTACACTATGAAATAATAAAAAAAAAAAACATAACATTGCTTCATGAGTGGTTGGTATGTAAGCCATACCTCTCAAACTGGAAACATCAAAAATCTGGACAAGGCCCTTGAAAAATAGGTAAAAATCTGTACACTGATTAACATAAAATTAGCATACATAATTATGTAACCCCACCCACACCAGTGAAATTATGGGATACCAACTTTCAAACACAAACTGAAGAACAGACAACCAAAATATGGCACTAGAGTCCCCCTGCAGCCATTCCAATGTCCCATTATCTGGCTATTTCACCCCATTTACCATAAACACTAATGTCCTAATGTGCATACTGCTTTACTTCTACATTGATTATGTGGATTTTATTTTTACATTTTATAACACAATGCACAAGCACAAGACATCTGCTAAACAAAGCAATACTGTCTCGCAATGAAAATAAACATAGCATTAAAATGTCTCTGCCCTTGAAACTCACATTCATTGAAACAGCATTGAAACCCACACCACATCCAAAGAAAATGCATCTGGCCAATGGTGGATAAAGATTACCTTTGGGCTGTTTTCAAATCATAGACCCCTTGCACACAAAACAAGAAAGAAACATACCTGTGTTCTTTGATACACCTTCCTGACTTTATTATATTCCTTGTATAATACAGCATACTTGTTAGACTTAGAGCACATTTTAAATTTATTGTTTGAACATTTTTCCAGTAGGCAATGAAACAAAATGAACCAATGACAAAACTGCCCAGTTCAGAACATTTCCATCGTAAAAGTCTACTTCCACACACACATTTTTTTATTATAATGCAGCACAGAATATAATCACTGATTTTCTGTTCCTGAATTTGGGTTAATTTTTTTTGCTCTTTCCACTGAGACACAAATGCCCTTGTGTGTGACATTTTCTTACTTTTCTTCTATCTGTAGCTACACCCTTGGCTTATTACACCCACCTCCTTTAAAGTACAACACACTACAATCAGCAATGCCATCTACATACTGTGGGAGTAGAACACACATCTTCTGCATGAAAAGCAAGTATTTAACCTGTTATGCTATTATCAATGCAAGCAGACTCAGCATAAGCAACACAAAACTTCCCTTCCCCTGAAGCTCTCAGCTCCACTCAATACTAAACTGTATCTTTCAGCTTTGCAGCACAAGAAAGCTAGAAAAAGCCAATGTTTAATAATGGGGGGTGGGATAAAAGCCCATAAACCAGGAAACATTTTAAACATTGCTTGTATAATTTTGGAAAGTTGCTAGAATAAAATGTTTTGTTACCACCATGCATTTCACTGCCAAGACTTGGGCCTAGGACCCTGTATACTACAGTCAGAGCAACATACCACTATGCCAAATCAGCAGTTTCCTGAGAAATAGGAACTTTAGGAAGACTGAAACTCAAATGGCTTTCATTTAGTGAATTCAGTTCTCACTTCACCATAGCTTTCAACCTCTTAGCACAATAAACCTGGACAAAGCCAATAATGGGGGAAATACAAAATTCAGTTCTCACTTCTCACCATAGCTATTCTCAACCTCTTAGCACAAAAAAACCTGGACAAACCCAATAATGGGGGAATACAGCCCCAAAAATATGGACAAATTTGTAATACTGAGCTTATAAACTTAGAAAATTGCTAGAATAAAAGGTTTTGTGTTACCATTTATTTTCTGAAAAATATGTAGTCTGAAATTCAAGTGCCCGTCATTATTTAGTGAATTCAACCCTTCAAATCCAAAAACCCATGGATTTTATGAGGAACAGAACAAAAATATGAGGCATAAATCTTAGAAAATTCACAAGTGGTGGCGGATAGGGACTTTAGGCTCTTGTCACCTGTATCTAAGGTACAGGGCTTGAGCCTGAATACTTCCTCTAGCCACTAAGTATATCCATTGCAGTGGTCTATCAGTAATTTGAGTCTTTGGAAGACTATGCGGTCAAAGCACTGCACTTATTTCAATTAACAAGTTTTTTTCCTTAGGAATACTTGTGATTTATCTATTATAATTATCTAATTTATCCTGCTGTTGGTTTTGTTTTAATTCCCAGGGGTGCAGCTTTCCCTGGGGTGTATTTGACAACAGTAATACTA